>NC_140585.1:514292537-514577537 GCF_964204655.1 Triturus cristatus | reverse complement strand
CCCTCAAAATAGCTACTTCTACAATTGGAACATATGTACAAAAAATAAATAAAAAAAAGCTGGGAAGTGAGTGCATTGTAAAAAGATTTCAAGTTTAACCAAGTCCCAAGAGGACTTGGAACCTTTATAATGCCTACACATCCGGATACTAGGTCAGAATGGGGTCAAAATAACATGCAGTGGTCTCAAAATATGATGAAATTCTCATAAAATATGCCAAAATTGATTTGGATGAAGCACAAACAATAATTGAGGAAATAGTGCCCAAGATTACTTCATATACAAACCAAGAAGATTCAATAAGATTTAGGAAAGAAATGGAAATCTGATTAGTAAAATATGAAAAGGAAACTCAAGAACAAAAAAAGTGAAAATTCCAATGAGATGAGATGGACTACAAACAAGTCAGAATGTTAACATTTGCCAAAAGATTTTAGGCTCTGAAACAAAATGATATTTAAAAAAAAGGTACTAGCAAGTGAATCGGATATAAGTGAGGGTGAAGGAACAAGTAGCTTCATCTCCCAACTGAGGACAAACTTTTTAGAGGAAATGAGATTAATGCATCTGGATCAGACAAAGACAAGGGGAAGGGGCAGAGGAAGAGAAGGAGACAGAGGATGTGGCAGAGGAGTTTTAAAGTCTGCAAAAGCACCAGAAAAACAAGGAGATTAAGGAGAAATAAGACAATACCCTCTATACAATGAATGATGACGAAAACCTCATAATCAATCTTTCTAATTATGAACTGACAGGATGCAAAAACATTATTCAATAAAGGCCTCTCCTTTTGCCCTGAACGCCAATTGGCAAAAATACATGCTAGCAAGCCACAAGTTCCAATGCCAGAAACACAGAATCAAGAACAAGAAACTACGTTAACAGTTGACCAAATTCCAGATATCTAGAATGCATTTGATCTCATGTACAACCTTAAGGAAGAAGACATGATGAAAAGGGAAACCCTACAGGAGCTGTCAATAGAAACCAATATACATGAATTTAGCAAATTGAAAAATAAATCTCAACATTGTCCCTCATAATCTCCAGGAAACAAATTCAATCTTTTCTCTGAAGCCATTATATCAGATTTAGAGAAAATGACAAGGACAAAACATCCTGATAAAAAGAAAAATCTCACACTCAGAGAACGTGCAGCCTTGTCTAAGCTAATGGAAAATGATTGTTTAATAATCAAACCTGTGAACAAGAGAGGGAATATAGTTATTCTTAACAAAAATGACTACATGAAAGAAGCCTATAGACAATTAAACGATACAAACAACTACATCAAACTCAATTCCAATCCCATCAATCGAATGACAATTGAATTGAATAAAAAACTAAAAGAATGGAACAATCTAACTTTAATCAACAATGATGAATATCAATTCATGTTAAATGATCAACCCACTGTCCCCACAATATACTTTTCACCTCAAATCCACAAAACATTATGCCATCCGCCGGGAAGATCTAATGTTTCCTCCTGTGACTCTCTATATGAGAACATGTCAACAACATATGTAGTTCAATACCTGCCACCAATTGTATGCAATTTAAGTTCTTATATAAGGGACACAGGAGATTTCTGAGGTATCCTAACAGAGACAAGTTGGAATAAAAATCTCCTCATGGCAACAATAGATGTAGTATAGTTGTATACATCAATAAGACACAAGATAGGATTACAGGCCTGTACTTATTTTTTAAAGGAGAGGAAAATTACAGAATTACAACACCCAAGGATGCTACTGATAATGATTGAAATGTGCCTGATCAATAATGTGTTCCTATTTAATCATGATTTTTATCAACAGCAATGCAGAAGTGCCATGCTCATATTTTTTTAATGGGCTGCTGGGAAAAGGAAATTGCTTGTGGAACAGAAAGCCAACAAGAATTGGAAAATATTGTACTATGCGTCAGATACATGGACGACTTGTTTTTAATTTGGAATGGGAAAAACAATGAATTTAGAAAATACTTTGATAAATTGAACCAAGACAGTGTAGGACTATCAATCACCTGTACAACTGGTAAAACAAAAATTAACTTTTTACATATAAAGATTTATATAGATCAAGGTGATATTTATTCTACACTTTCTATTTATTTTCTATTTCTATTTAGGGAGTTTTGTAAAGCGCTTGGTGACGCACAGCGGCGTGTCCCCGCGCTAAGGAGCGGCTGCTAACTGGAACCTACAGATGTGCATACTTACTGTTCAAATAGTGCAGTTTTGAGCTTAGCTCTAAAGATTAATTCAGAAGGTTCGAGACGCAGTGTTAAGGGTAATGTATTCCATCTGACGGCTGCAAGGTACCTGAAGGATCTTCCGCCCATCCGTGCTCTTGATACCTTGGGGACAACAAGGCGTCCTGAGCCAGAAGATCTGAGGGAGCGGGGCGGTTTATAAGGCAACAGCAGTCCTTTCAAAGGGAGAGGGGACCTCCCGTTGATGATCCGATGGCACATGCAGAGTGCTTTGAAATCAAACCTACTTCTGATTGGGAGCCAGTGCAAGGACCGAAGGGCCATCAATGATGCGGCTCTTCTGGGTAGTCTGAGTACCAGCCTAGCAGCGGCATTCTGTAGGACCTGTAGATGGCTCAAATTCTTTTTCAAGGTCCCTAGATAGAGGAGGTTGCCATAGTCCATCTTAGAGGTGACCAATGCGTGCACAAGGGTTTGACGGGCTTTTACCGGTAGAAACTTCAGTGCCTTCCTGAGACTTTTGAGGGTCCCAAAGCATGATCCGACCACCCGGTTGATCTGAGGGCCGAAGGTTAAGTCGGAGTCGAACCAGATGCCTAAATTCTTCGCTTTCAGACACGGAATAGGTGTTGAACCTAAGCAAGGAGGCCACCATGCCGACGTCCACGCCGAGCGATCTCCCCCTATGACAAGCACCTCGGTCTTATTTCCGTTAAGCTTCAGGCAATTAGCGGACATCCAGGCAGCTAGATCTTGCATACAGGCTCTAAAGATGCCCGCCGAAAGATCGGGTGCGCGCGATAGGGAGATGACCAGCTGCGTGTCGTCGGCATAGGATACCATTCGGAGGCCGTAGCTCTCTACCAAGGAGGCAATCGGGGCTACATAAAGGTTAAAAAGTGTTGGGCTCAGGGACGAGCCCTGCGGCACCCCCTGGTCCAGAGCGATTCGCTCAGAGTAGTAGTCCCCCTGCCTTACCTGGAAGCCACGGCCAACGAGAAATGAATAAATCCATTTCAACGCTGCCCCTCTCACCCCACCTTTGCTCAGACACTGTAGCAAGATGGAATGTGCCACAGTGTCGAACGCCGTGCTCAGATCTAAAAGGATGAGAGCCATGGTTTGACCCTCGTCAGCGCCCTGCCTGAGGGTTTCGGAAGCCCTGAGAAGGGCGGACTCCGTGGAATGGCGTGGCCGAAACCCGAATTGAGTTGGATGAAGGAGGTTGCTGTCCTCCACATATTTCATTAACTGCTTATTTACCACCTTCTCTGCTACCTTCGAGAAATAAGGCAGGAGAGAGATGGGGCGTAGGTTATCCAGCTTGTCGAAGCCGATATTGGGCTTCTTCCGAAGAGGAAGCACCACAGCCTGTTTCCAGTCCTCAGGTAAAGAACTGGAATGAAAGGAGACATCTAGCAAGTGCCTGATATAGGGTTCTAGTGTCTCTAGGCTATCATACAACCTTTTTGGGGAAGCAGGATCACGTGGGGAGCCAGATCTGACGGATCTGCAAATTTTGACAAGATCCTCCGGGGGAGGAGTGGTGAAGTGAAGTAGCAGATCTAGATCGACTTCAGCTCCTGCTAAGTCTGCAGGTTCTTCCGCTAGGGGTGGCGTGTCGGGAAAAGCAGAGTAAATCTTACGCACTTTGTCTCCAAAGTAGTTGGCAATACGATTACAAGCTGTTACTGAGTAATCTTCATCTCCAGTAACGGTTTTTGGGGTGGATAGAGATTTATATATACTAAACAATTCTCTGGCCGAATTTTCTGCCCCAGAGATTTTATCTGCATAGTAGGTGGCTTTTTCTATCCGAATTTTATTATGATAGAATCGTCTCTTAGTGAGGTAGGCCTCCTTCATCCGATCATCATAGCTCATTCTCCATTGTCTTTCTGCTCGTTTGCAGTCCCTTTTGGCACAACGCAACGCCTCGCTGAACCAGGGGGCAGTTCTTTGTCTTTGGACAACTTTAGTTGACCGGCCCAGTGGGGCTGTGTGGTCCAGAGCAGCCGTGATACGGTCAATGAGCAATTTATTTGCCGTTGTCACGTCAATCCCTCCTGGGGGCCCTTGCACGGTGAGAGCCTTATTAAACTCTTGCAGGGAGAATCTTGCCCACTTACGTCGAGGATAGTTAAGAGGGGTGGGGGCGCTAGCTTTATGCTTAGGCAAGTGAATAGTAAACGGAACAAAGAAATGATCTGTCCAGGGCAGGGGCACCGGGGGAGCGGCTAAAACACCCTCCCAGTTGGCGAATATTGGGTCTAACAGGTGCCCACGATTGTGTGTAGGCAGCTGACCTTTTAGCTCTAGCTGTAGGGTGTGAAGTTCTTCCCGGAACTCCACCGCCCCTTTATCTAGGGCGTCTTGCAGGTGGATATTTAAATCTCCCAACAGCAGAAACTTGTCTCTCCTAATCGCTGTTTCTGTGACCCACTCTAGGAGATTTCCTTTAAAACTGGCCATAGGTCCCGGTGGGCGATAAATTAGCAGGCCCTTTACAGTCATGCTCCCATCCATTATTATGGAGAAGACACCCGCTTCACATCCCACCAGGTCAACTAGTTCAAGTTTGCAAGGCCATCGTTGTTTAAAGGCGATCGCAATCCCGCCCCCTCTGCCTATCGGTCTGTCCAGGCGCACCATCTGATAATCATCAGGTAAAGCCTGGATGATATCAGGATCAGAATTGGCGTCTAGCCATGTTTCAGTGATAAACAGCAGATCATAGTGTTTATCCGTGAGAAGGTCATATATGTCATGTTTGTGGCAGCTAAGCGACCTAACATTAATGAGGCCGCAGGACAGCGAGGGATTGCTTGCCCTGGTGTCTGGTAGGGCTAAGCTGAAGCGGAATTGACAGTGGCTACATCCTTCATTCTCCCCTACCCTTACACTGTGGTGACCTAGAGGGCACACAATCGAGGAAAAACTTACTAAGTCACTCCTACTCCAACTCTACTTATGATTGGGGCCAGGGGTAGGGGCCCTAGGCCGTGTCCGGTCGCGGACGGGCTTGGCTTTGGCGCGGCTTCGGCGCGCATCTGGCGCGCCCGCTACGCCAGCCCGCTGCGCCGTCTGGCCGGGATGCACATTATATAGGGTGTGAGGAGGGTGGAAGGGCAGCGCGACTAGAGCGCACCCCCAGCCCTACCTAAAATGGCGCCCACCGCCTCCAGCAGCAAATAACAGAAGACGGCTGGGGGAGGCAGAGAGAGGAAGATCAGCGTTTTTGGAGAAGTGTCAGTGTGCCTAACTCAATTCCCCAGCTAGCTATTCAATTTAAAGCCCCCAGGTAAAAGTTCTAAAAAACTATCTATTTACAAGTTTAAAACGCACTTTCCACCATACATATGCCAGCAAGTAGATTACAGAAGGGAACGCTCGCAGCCCTAGCGTCTCGCACTAGGGAGAGCTCTAATAGGCCTTCATTGAAAAGAAACCTCAATGAACAGACTACTTCATGGGACAAGCCTCCATCCACATTCATTGATTAAAAGCATCCCATATGGCAAACTTATCAGAATGCGACGGATTTGCTCCAAAGATAAAGATGCAGAAGTAAAGTTCTCAGACACAGTAAGTAGATTGAAAACCAGAGAATATAGTTCAAATAAATCTAGAAAAATGTGTAGAAAAAGTTAGAAAAATATCTTGTGATGAAACATTGGTTACTCGGAGGGAAAAACAAACTTTAACGACCATACAGCCAAAACAAGAAATGTCCAGATTGATGATAACATACAGCAAAGAAAGCAAGAAAATCACTACCATAATTCAGAAACACTGACATCTGATATCCAAGGACCCAGATATTGGAACATGTTTGGGATATCAGCCTCTAGTAACCTACAGAAAAATCTAATCCTTAAAAGATTACTTAGTGCAAAGCCATTTTCAAGAGGAACCTAAAATGAATTGGCTAGAAGATCGACACAATGGTTTTGTAAAATTCAACAGTTGCAAGGCATGTAAAATTGGGATTAACATGAAAAGCATAAAAAATAATGAAGATAGATTAATCAAAATATCCCATAAAATCACCTGCAACGTGCAGAGCAGTCAAAAATAAAGATCTGAATTATGCAACAGGAAAACATCTTGCTCAATGCTAAAACAGTAATCAATGTGTTTCTTTGGATTGGACATGATTCCTCAGAATGAATGGGGAGGCAATAGAAGCTAAAGATTGAAACAATTAGAATCACGTTACATCATCAGACTAAAAACAGAGACACCAACAGGTCTAAATAACAATGAAGAATTATATGTACAACTATAAAAAAGAGACCCCCCCAGTCTTCAAAAAACAACATCTTGATGTAATGTCATGAATACATTGAATATATATTGATACCCTTTGATGTGATAAGGCAATTAATGAAATTAATAATGGACACATCAACAAAGACAAAATAAGGGTACTATACCAGCAACCAAGAAAACTGAGACGTGAATAATAGGATGGTACTATACCAGCATTATGAACCATACTAATTAGTTTGAAATCAGACATGTTTCTACGTATAGAAACCAAACATCGATATTCATGGCAAATACTAACATTAGCCATGAAGAAATCAGAATGATTGTATTTAGTTGGTATAATACATGTAAAACCGATAAGCACAATTATAATGCAATTAACATGTCACTTCCAGTGCAAGTCAAACACGATGAGAAAAATACATATGAAAAACGAAAATGAAAAAATATTAATCTTTTGTACTTGTACATATGTATGGTGAAACTCCAACTCCACAATGCTTCATAATGAGCAATACTGGGAGAAGTGGATCACTGACAGCATATCGAGGAGCAAAATATCGACCTGCCAAAATATCGATGAAAAAATATAGAATGACAGAATATCGACTTCCTATCTACAAACATGTAAGTACAAAAAATATTGAATCCAAAGTATTGTTGTAAATAATGTAGTTTATTAAAATATCGAATTTTTTGAATGTCTTAAAAGTAATGTAAAATAATGAAATAATGAATATAATTAAGTAAAACATACTCAAAAATAATTAAATAGCTTTAAAATGAATAAATAATTAATGTAAATTAAAAAAAACAAGCATTTATTTTTTAATATGTATATATGTTAACTTAATAATGTTAAATAATATTCAATATTTGTAGTGTTGGATAGTGGGAGGGTAACATTTACTATTCCCACTCCAGTGAGTGCAACAGTAGGGAAAGCGTTGGATAGCGGGAGGGTAAAAATTACTATTCCCACTCCAGTGAGGGCAACAGTAGGGAAAGCGTTGGATAGCGGGAGGGTAAAAATTACTATTCCCACCCCAGTGAGTGCAACAGTAGGGAAAGCGTTGAATAGCGGAAGGGTAAAGATTACTATTCCCACTCCAGTGAGTGCAACAGTAGGGAAAGTGTTGAATAGCGGGAGGGTAAAAATTACTATTCCCACTCCAGTGAGTGCAACAGTAGGGAAAGCATTGGATAGCGGGTAGGAAAAAATTACTATTCCCACTCCAGTGAGTGCAACAGTACGTATAGTGTTGGATAGCGTAGGAGTAAAAACTTACTATTCCCACTCCAGAGAGTGCAACAGTAGGGAAAGTGTTGGATAGTGTAGGGGTAAAAATTACTATTCCTACTCCAGTGAGTGCAACAGGAGGGAAAGTGCTGGATAGCGTAGGGGTAAAAATTACTATTCCCACTAGAGAGAGTGCAACAGTAGGGAAAGTGTTGGATAGCGTAGAGGTAAAAATTACTATTCCCACTCCAGTGAGTGCAACAGTAGGGAAAGTGTTGAATAGCGGGTAGGAATAATTTACTATTCCCACTCCACCAAATGTAACAGTAGAGAAAGTGTTGGATAGCGGGAGGGTAAAAATTACTATTCCCACTCCAGAGAGTGCAACAGTAGGGAAAGTGTTGGATAGCGTAGGGCTAAAAATGACTATTTCCACTCCAGTGAGTGCAACAGTAGGGAAAGTGTTGGATAGCGTAGGGGTAAAAATTACTATTCCCACTCCAGAGAGTGCAACAGTAGGGAAAGTGTTGGATAGCGTAGGGGCCAAAATTACTATTCCCCCTCCAGTGAGTGCAACAGTAGGGAAAGTAATGATTTAATAATTAAATATATATAAATTAATTATCAATACCAATAAAAAATTAATAAAAATTAATTGCCAATGACAAATTAACCAGCAAATATTAATTATTAAAAATTAATTACCTATCAATAATTATGAACAACAAATTAATTTTCAATACCATACATTTAATAAGTAATAAATAAAATTACTAAGTAATAATTAATTAGCAGTAAATTAATTATCAATACACAAAAATAATTTCAATAATTACTTAATTACAATTAAGTTACTTCCCACCCCATTCCACTATAAAAACACAACCCGCTCTGAATAATAAATTAATTCAATTAATATAATTATCAATTATCCATTCAATAAAAATGAATTACCAATTAATAAAAAACAATTACCAATTAATGATTAATTAGCAATAAATTATTTATCAATACCAATAAAATGAATACTTAATTACAATTAAATTACTTCCCACCCTATTCACCTATAAACCCACAACCCGCTCTGAATAATAAATAATACAATTAATATAATTATCAATTAATCACTTGACAAAAATTAATTACCAATTAATAAAGATGAGTTAATAATTAATTAACAATAAATTAATTATCAATACCAATAAATAAAAATAAATATTTACTTAATTGCAATTAAATTAATTCCCACCCTATTCCCCTATAAACCCACAACCCGCTACAGGACTAAAACGCAAAATTAAATTAAAAATAATTAATAATTCCTTAAAATTAATATTTAATTTACTATAATTAAATTACTTCCCACCCTATTCCCCTATAAACCCACAACCCGATATGGAATTAAATTATGCAATATTTAAATAACATAAAATTCATTACTTTAAAAAATATCCAACATTTATTAGAAAAATAATACATACTTTTAACACATATACTAACACTTAAAACACTATAAAAAAAAATCAATATTTTTAACAACTATATTATGACTGTCGATATTATTAACTTCGATATTATGAAAATCGATATTTCTTACCTGCATTTCGATATTCTGCACTACTATATTTTTGTGACTCGATATTATGTCCACTCGATATTTGAAACTCGATATTTTGAACATTTCAATATTAAAAATTCGATATTGTGATTGCTCACCGGGAGCAGTATATAAATATTTTTGAGAAAACTGAGTCACCAACCGTGAGAAAGACCCTGTGAGGTCAAAACACATTGGTGGAGCGCCGGTGTTCTAAATGAAAGAATATCCACTTGGAAATTATTGAGTGCAGTGTATGTTTGTTGACAAAATTGAATTGGGCAGACGGTTCACCCCTTACTTTTCCACAAGCGGATGAGTGCACCGAGGGAGGATCACTTTGGTTAAAAGAAATATATATATTATCTACTGGCGGTCGCCAGTAGATAGTTATAGTTAGGACCGTGTTTCCATAGGAAATCCGCAACATTCTATTTGGAATAACTTTGGCGCCGGTTGACGAATCCTCGCGAAATTTTCAAAATAGGTGGGGCGCTCCGCTCCGCTCCTACCCTGAAAGTCTCGGGGGGATTCGTCAAGCGGGGGCTGAGAAAAAAGGGGGGTCCCAAAACACGTTTTCCCCATGCAATTTTCCATAGGGACCTTTAGTCCAAGGTACAGCCCGAACGGCTGAACAGAATTACTTGAAATTTGGCAGAGAGGTAGTCCTCGGGTCAGGGATGTGCCTTTTGCAGGTCTGGTGTCAATCTGTTCAGTAGTTCCTGAGAAAATCAAAAGTAAAATCATATATATATGTGGGCGGAGCCTAACCACACATCTCATCCTGAGATCTGATTGGCTGTCAGTACTTCATCCAAGAAGTGTTGGCAGCCATCTTGGGACCAATATACATGATAGCACCTCATTAAAAAGCATTGCAGTTAATAGAAGGTTTTAAGACTTTAGTTACATTATAAATCATTTGTTGATGGTACCATACTCATTTTAGGAATTGTGGTATGTTCTAAGGTGATTTCACCATGTGAAAAAGCCTTCTGCTGGGATATCATGATTGAGAGAAAAATATTTTCTCATGCTTTTCCCACAGAGGTTTGGAAGGTGATCTATAAGCTAAATTGAGAGCTTATTTTCTGTAAATTCACATTATCTTTCTCAGTCATGTGAGAATGAAGTCTGACATTCTCAGTAAAACATGTACATCCAACAAGGGCAGAGACTGTCAGTTGATTCCTTTGTGTTCTACTGCAGCTTCCCAGAGTGTTCCAAAGAACAACTAGAGCGCTAACAGTCCTACTTATGATAAACGTATGGCACACCTGAAGCCATCTTGCTTGGATTAAAGTGGTAACTCTTAAAACATTTAATTTAAAAAGGAACAAAATGAGGGGGTTCATTTTTCCATAAAAAGTATGATTAGTGCTGCAGAAAGAAAAATTAGGGCACATTTTGAGTGACTTCTCAAATCCTCTTCTATTTCATTAAAAAATTCTGACATGCAGACTGAAACATGCACTTTCAAAACCAGCAGCAGTTTTCCCTGATGAGCAGTAGATTTACTACAGTGATCTAATGAGCAAAAAGAGTGCTAACATTCTGAATTTATGGCAAATGTGTGACACATCTGAATGCCTTTGGAATCAAAGTAAAAAACTGAAAGTATTTCCTACTGAGGAGACTGCAGTAAATGAGGAAATTAGGAAACTTCATAACAAATAAGTCTGCCAAGATGGCCACCAGAGACAAAAGAGCCCAAATGTAGCCCAAATATCACCCAGATGTAGCCCAAGTATAGCCCAATGACAGAATGTCCCAGAGTGTTCTTAAAAACAACTAGAGCGCTTACTGTCTTCATTATGACAAAAGTATGGCACACCTGAAGCCATCTTGATTGGAATAAACTGGTAACACTTAAAACATTTAATTTAAAAAGGAACACAATGAGGGGGTTCATTTTGCCATAGAAATTATGATTAATGCTGAAGAAAGAAAATGAGGGCACATTTTCAGTGACTTCTCAAATCCTCATATATTTCATTAAAAAATTCTGACATGCAGACTGAAACATGCACTTTTAATACCAGGAGCAGACTTCCATGGTGAACAGTAGTTTTACTGCAGTGATCTAATGAGCAACTAGAGTGCTAACATTCAGAATTTATGGCAAATGTGTGACATATCTGAATACCTTCATGATGGAATCAAAGTAAAAAACTGAAAGCATTTCCTACTGAGGAGACTGCAGTACATGAGGAAATTAGGAAACTTCATAACAAATAAATCTCCCAAGATGGCCACCGGAGACAAAAGAGCCCAAATGTAGCCCAAAATCACCCAGATGTAGCCCAAATATAGCCCAATGACAGAAGTGTGCAAACCACTTATTATTTTGTGTTTTTGCAGTGTTATATAGTGCAGACTTGTCAGGTATTGGAGTGCTTTACATGAGCATTGGTTACATCACACAAGAACAAATTCATTTTGGTTGTAGACATGGGGAGACTAAGTGATTTGACCAGAATCACAGAATGTCGAGCTGAAGCAGAAACTCCAATCTGGTTCCCCAGTTGCAAAGTCTGCAGTTCTGGAAGTAACACCACATCCTCTCCCCTAAGTGCAACATTTAATCAAGTGGTCAACTGGATAAAAAAACATAAAGGTAACAAATAATTTAAAAGTGCTTTCTCGCTATTTGAAAACTCAGAAAATATGTCCTTATTTTAGTCTTTTAGAGCACTAACCATAATTTTGATGCCAAAAAGACCCTCTCATATATGTAATTTCTAAAGGAAATGCTCTAGGTATTACAGTTTTGATTACATCAAGATGAAGTCAGGCGTTCCACACTTTTGTAATAAATATAGAATGTTAGCAATCTAGTTGTTCATTAGGATACTGTTGAGAGGCAGAGGCCAGGGGCACGGACTCTGAAAATTGAAGGCAGGTAGGAGGGTGCAAAGGCAACAATTTAACCACACTGAGCAGGCAGGAAGGGCCGTGGCAGCACAACCGACTATGGAGGGCAGTGGAAAGGGGGCAGGGGCAACAAACCAACAATACAGGACTTGCAAGAGAGGCTGTGGCAATGTAATAGACCATTGTGGGCAGAAGGAAGAGGCAATGGTAGAACATCCATACATGCCAACAGACCCGATTCCGCCAGGAAACGTCCAATGTTTTTAAGCTCAAATGGGCTTTATTTTATCTGTCTCCTGTCTACAATCTCCTCTTTTTCAATGTAACTCAAAGGGGAAAATCAATACCCCCGTTTTTTTTCAAAATCTCCCTCTTACCAAGTTCAAAATGTTCGCAAGTATGGTACATTGGATCATGGAAGGAAATGGGGTAGGGACATGGACTTGGATAACAGAGGACAGGAGGGACATGGAGAGGTGCACCAAACTGACCCTGCAGGGCAGGCATCAGGGTTTGCAGCAGCACAATACACCCCACAGGGCATGCGGGACGGGAGTGCAGCACAACAATCCATAGAAAGCAAGAGGGAGGGGACAGGACCATGCACATGGACAACAGAGAACAGAGGGGCAAGAGGCAGGACCATAATGGACAGACAGGAGAGAAAGCTGCAGCATAACAGACCATAAAGGGCAGGAGGGATGGATCAGGGGCATTACAATGGAACAGACAAGCCAGGAGGGAGGGAGTAGGGGTCTGCACATGTACGCACACGCTCTACAAAACCTCTAAATAAATAAATAAAATAAATAAACAGAGGGCTGGGGGCAAGGGGGCAGGAGCAGCAAGATAGCCATGGAGGTCATGCAGGATGGGCACTAGAAGCAAGACACACCATGAAGAGCAACAGTGATGGCATACACACAGACCATGGAGGGAATGTGGGAGGGGTTCAGGGGCAGCTAACTGACCACACAGGGAAGGTGGGAGGGGCCATGGCAGCACAGAAGACCATGCATGGCAAGTGGGAGGGTTAGTGGTAGCACAATGGCTATGATGGGCAAGAAGGAGGGTGCAGGGGCATGCACAAAGGTCGATGGAGGATAGAAGGGAGGGTCAGGACCTGGGCACAGACAAGAAAGTTCAGGGGAAGGGGCCTCACAACAGACCACACGGGGCAGGCAGGAGGAGCAGTTGCAGCACAACAGACCAGGGAGGGCAGAAGGGTGTGGCAGTACAATGGACCATGTAGGACAGGAGGAAGAGGATAGGGGCATGGCATGTGGACAGGCAGGGTGGAGGTGGCAGGGACAGGTTACAGTCATCTGACAATGCTAGGCAGGTGGGAGGGGAGTGGCAGCTCAACAGAACACTCAGAGTAGATAGGAGTGGCAGGTCCATGGAACATGGTGGGCAAAAAGGATGGAGCAGGGGCATGCACAAAGACATCGGAGGGCAGGGGGAAGGAGAATAGGGGCAGCAAGCTAAGCACAGAGTTTAAGCAGGAGGTCAATGATGGGGCATAGAATTGGGCAATGGAGGGCAGGCGGAGTGGACTGGTACATCATACTAAATTGAGGGCAGTGGCAGCACATCAGACCATGCATGGCAGGAGGGAGGAGGCTAGTCCATGGATTCACACAACAGAGGATAGGGAGGAGGGGGATGGGGCAGCAAGCTAACTGTTCAGAGAAGGCGGGTATTAGGAACTTTATTGTTTTTAAAACGTGTGTCTGTGTGAACTACTTAAAATATGAACAAGTATGCAGCATAATCTCACTTTTATTCAGGAAGAAGAGGACGTTTGTGACTGTGACTCCGGGCTCACTTGGCAGAAACACCCCCTGACCCTCCACCCCCTATCGCAAAATGTAATGCCCGTGAAAAGGGTAGGTGAACACAGTGTTATATAGAACATAGTCCTGAGAGCACGATTAAAAATGAAAACTAGATATAGTGTATGGTATAAACTATGCACCAAAAAGTGTGATATAAGATGAACCGGGCGTGAAATATAATATGCAATACATTGTGCGCAATGACAGATTCATTGGAGAGCGCGAGATAGCACAGGCACTAGCGCGTGCTATGCGATATGCGCCTTGGAGTGTAATATGCACAGGGCAGTGTTGTGTAACCTAACTAGTCTCTAAAGTTGTAATATAAAATATGTGCTGGGGAGTGTAACGTTGCATATGCACTGTGACAAAGATATGGATCCCAGATTGTAATATGTATGGCATAGCACTGTGCGTTATAACATAGGCATCGAGGAAGGCACGTTAGATGGGGCAATATAACCTGTGCGAAGACAAGTGTGGCATGACATATTCACGGGGTGGTGTTACAGTGCACATGGGCTAGAGAGTGTCAAAGAATATGCACTAGCTAGTGGAATACAACACAGAGGTGTGTGGCACTCAGCAGGCAATGGTAGGTGTAACACAGCATTGGGCTCTGCCAGGAGCGCGCTGTGACTCTCAAGTGATGTTCGTCCCCTTTCCAGAGAGTAAAATAAAAAGTATTACACATCCGGCAGTGGATGTGTGTTTTATTAACCGTGAGGGGGGTTTCTTGCATAGTTTTGGTCGAATTTTTGTCGAATCCCCTTTGAATGGCTTGGTGTGCATGTTTATTAAATGTGCCCGTCAATAGCTACCCATGTTTGTATAAATAAACGACAAGGGTGTCTACCGGGATTAGGCACGGTAGGGCATCAGACATGTCAGAGCTTCACTAGTGGTGTAAATACATTCCACGTGGATTCATTGTATGCATAGTCGCCTTTTAATGAATATCACACAAATCGTCAGGTTGATAGGTACGTACCGTTTGTCCAGCATGTCCTAGGTGTGTCTATAAATATATATTTTTTTTAAATAATTAAAAACAGTGGCCGGCCCTGGGGATTGGGGTAAAAAAAATATAATTAGGAGACAGGCCCTGGGGGATGGGGTCCTCAGGGCCAATAAATTAGAATAAGAAGGGGAACCACACAGCCCCCCTTCTTAAAAAATTCAAATAAATAAAAGACTGGCATCGTGCCGGAGGCCATGCCCCCTCCTTGCAGCACTCTGCAAACGCGCCCCCTGGTGAGTTATAAGTTGGGGAATTAATTCCTCTTCAATACTGAGGGTCCCTGAGACCAACTAGCCCAACAGGCATCTCCAGTGTGCACCAGGGAGCTGCGCTGCAGACAGGTGTTCTGAGGCCAAGCCCCTTTTTACACCTCTCTGCAACGCAGCTCTGTGGCACTTACTGGAGGTACCTAGTGGGCTAGTTGGACCCTAGGGACCCTCAGGATTCAAATGAAATTAATATCCCAACTAAAAACGGACACAGGGCGTGTTTACACAGTGGTGAAGGGAGGGGACAGGGCCTGAGTTAACGTGTGCAAAAACGCCCTGTGGCCTGTTTTAAGAGGTAGTTTTAATCCCCCTGCCCTATTATATACTAGGGGCTTACAGAGGAGGTCATGCTAATCACAGGGGGACCCCAATGCATAATGTTCCCTAGTGTATGTAGGTGTTTTCACTGTATTCAAAGTGTCTTTTAACATAGCACTGGCTCTAGGACTGGTTAGTCAGACTCAGTTACCACCAGTATCCGTCTGAAAAAGTTGAGGGTACAGGATGATTTTGCAACAAGGCTTCTTTCTGCTCTTCTTTTTGTTCTTTCTGCACGTTATCCTTCTTCCTGCACTTTTCTTCGTCTTTGAGGACTTCTGTTGCTTCTTTCTGCACTTCTTTTTTTTCTTTCTGTGCATTTTTTCTTCTTTCTTCACATGTCCTATCTCTGTAGGCATAGTTAGAAATTAGCATTTAAAAAACCTTTGAAATTCACAGAAAAAACCATAGGTTTCAGGCACGTTATAGTTAGGAATTAGCATTTAAAAAACCTCAGAAATTCACTGAAAAAACCATAGGTTTCAGGGGTGTTATAGTTAGCTGGACTTTTCACTTGTACAAAAACATTGAAATTCCCCCGTTATAGTTAGTTCAGCTAACTATAACTCGCGCGCCCGCAATGCACTGCTGATGACGTCACATATTACATCACTCATGACATGGTCAGTGACATCACTCATGACATCACTGATGACATCTCAAATGACATCACTGATGACATCACTGATGACATCATCCTTGTGATAGAGTGGCAGACCTCCTCTCACCCTAATATAACCTTTGATACACACATTCAAAAATAGAGACTAAACTTTTCAAAACAATGGACATACCAATACCAGTTACAACAACCTCTTCAGTAATTCTAAGATCCACATACACATCCACTCATTCACCAACAGTCCTATACAGTCACTCATACATGTATTCACTCATCATATGTACTCATACACCTATACATCCTGTTACACAATGCCACTCATCCATATTCATTCATATTTTAACTAGTTCACACAGACACACATTTTAAAAACAATAAAGTTCCTAATTCCCACCTTCTCTGAACAGTTAGCTTGCTGCCCCATCCACCTCCTCCCTATCCTCTGTTGTCTGAATCCATGGACTAGCCTCCTCCCTCCTGTCATGCATGGTCTGATGTGCTGCCACTGCCCTCCATTTAGCATGATGTACCAGTCCACTCCTCCTGCCCTCCATTGCCCAATTCTATGGCCCATCATTGGACTCCTGCTTAGCCTCTGTGCTTAGCTTGCTGCCCCTATTCTCCTTCCCCCTGCCCTCCGATGTCTTTGTGCATGCCCCTGCTCCATCCTTTTTGCTCACCATGTTCCATGGACCTGCCACTCCTATCTACTCTGAGTGTTCTGTTGAGCTGCCACTCCCCTCCCACCTGCCTAGCATTGTCAGATGACTGTAACCTGTCCCTGCCACCTCAACCCTGCCTGTCCGCATGCCATGCCCCTATCCCCTTCCTCCTGTCCTCCATGGTCCATTTTACTGCCACACCCTTTTGCCTTCCCTAGTCTGTTGTGCTGCAACTGCTCCTCCTGCCTGCCCCACGCGGTCTGTTGTGAGGCCCCTTCCCCTGAACTCTCTTGTCTGTGCCCAGGTCCTGACCCTCCCTTCTATCCTCCATGGTCCTTTGTGCATGCCCCTGCACCCTCCTTCTTGCCCATCATAGCCATTGTGCTGCCACTAACCCTCCCGCTTGCCATGCATGGTATTCTGTGCTGCCATGGCCCCTCCCACCTTCCCTGTGTGGTCAGCTAGCTGCCCCTGACCCCCCTCCCACCTCCCCTCCATGGTCTGTGTGTATGCCATCATAGTCTCATTGTTGCTCTCCATGGTGTGTCTTGTTTCTAGTGCCCACCCTGCCTGACCTCCATGGTCATCTTGCTGCTCCTGCCCTGCCCCTTTGCCCCCAGCCCTCTGTTTCCATGTGCATACCCCTATTCCCTCCCTCCTGGCTTGTCTGTTCCATTGTAATGCCCCTGATCCGTCCCTCCTGCCCTTTATGGTATGTTATGCTGCAGCTTTCTCTCCTGTCTGTCCATTATGGTCAGCTAGCTACCATTGCCTCTTTCCCCTCTGTTCTCTGTTGTCCATGTGCATGGTCCTGTCCCCTCCCTATTGCTTTCTATGGATTGTTGTGCTGCATTCCCGTCCCGCATGCCCTGTGTGGTGTATTGTGCTGCTGCAAACCCTGATGCTTGCCCTGTAGGGTCAGTTTGGTGCACCTCTCCATGTCCCTCCTGTCCTTTGTTATCCGATTCCATGATCCTACCCCAATTCCTCCTGCCTGCCAGGATCCAATGTACCATACTTGCGAACATTTTGAACTTGGTAAGAGGGAGATTTTTTTAAAAACTGGGGTATTGATTTTCCCCTTTGAGTTACTTTGAAAAAGAGGAGATTGTAGACAGGAGACAGATCAAATAAAGCCCATTTGAGCTTAAAAACATTGGACGTTTCCTGGCTGAAACTGGTCTGTTGGCATGTGTGGTTGTACTACCACTGCCTCTTCCTTCTGCCCACAATGGTCTATTATATTGCCACAGCCTCTCTTGCCAGTCCTGTATTGTTGGCTTGTTGCTCCTGCCCCCCTTTCCACTGCCCTCCATAGTCTGTTGTGCTGCCACTGCCCTTCCTGCCTGCCCAGTGTGGTCAAATTGTTGCCTCTGCACTCTCCTACCTGCCTTCAATTTTCAGAGTCCGTGCCCCTGGCCTCTGCCTCTCAACAGAATCCCAATTAACAACTAGATTGCTAACATTCTATATTTATTTCAAAAGTGTGGAACGCCTGACGTCATCTTGATGTAATCAAAACTGTAATACCTAGAGCATTTCCTTTAGAAATTACATATTGAGAGGGTCTTATTTGCATCAAAATTATGGTTAGTGCTCTAAAAAACTAAAATGAGGACATATTTTCTGAGTTTTCAAATAGCGACAAAGAACTTTTAAATTATTTGTAATCTTTATGTTTTTTATCCAGTTGACCACTTGATTAAATGTTGCACCTAGGGGAGAGGATGTGGTGTTACTTCCAGAGCTTCAGACTTTGCAACTGGGCAACCAGGTTGGAGTTTCTGCTTCAGCTCAACATTCTGTGATTCTGGTCAAATCACTTAATCTCCCCATGTCTACAACCAAAATGAATTTGATCTTGTGTGATGTAACCAATGCTCTTGTAAAGCACTCCAATACCTGACAAGTCTGCACTATATAAAACTGCAAATACACAAAAATAAGTGTTTCGCACACTTCTGTCATTGGGCTACATGTGGCCTACATATGGGTGATATTTGTGCTGCATTTGGGCTCTTTTGTCTCTGGTGGCCATCTTGGGAAATTTATTTGTTAAGAAGTTTCCTAATTTCCTCATTTACTGCAGTCTCCTCAGTAGGAAATGCTTTCAGTTTTTTACTTTGATTCCATCAAAAACGTATTCAGATATGTCCCACATTTGCCATAAATCCGGATTGTTAGCACTCTAGTTGCTCATTAGATCACTGTAGTAAAGCTACTGCTTTCCACGGAAGTCTGCTGCTGGTATTAAAAGTGCATGTTTCAGTCTGCATATCAGAATTTTTTAATGAAATATATGAGGATTTGAGAAGTCACTCAAAATGTTCCCTAATTTTTCTTTCTTCAGCACTAATCATAATTTCTATGGCAAAATGAACCCCCTCATTGTGTTCCTTTTTAAATTAAATGTTTTAAGTGTTACCAGTTTATTCTAATCAAGATGGCTTCAGGTGTGCCATACTTATGTCATAAGTAAGACTGTTAGCGCTCTAGTTGTTCGTTAGAACACTCTGGGACATTCTGTCATTGGGCTATACTTGGGCTACATCTGGGTGATATTTGGGCTACATTTGGGCTCTTTTGTCTCTGGTGGCCATCTTGGGAGATTTATTTGATATGAAGTTTCCTAATTTCCTCATTTACTGCAGTCTCCTCAGTTGGAAATACTTTCAGTTTTTTGCTTTGGTTCCATCAAGAAGGCATTCAGAAGTGTCACACATTTGCCATAAATTCTGAATGTCAGCACTCTAGTTGCTCATTAGATCACTGTAGTAAAGCTACTGCTCACCAGGGAAGTCTGCTGCTGGTATTCAAAGTGCATGTTTCAGTCTGCATGTCAGATTTTTTTAATGAAATAGAAGAGGATTTGAGAAGTCAAAATGTGCCCTAATTTTTCTTTCTGCAGTACTAATCATACTTTCTATGGCAAAATGAACCCCCTCATTTTGTTCCTTATTAAATTAAATGTTTTAAGAGTTACCACTTTATTCCAATCAAGATGGCTTCAGGTGTGCCATACGTTTGTCATAAGTAGGACTGTTAGCGCTCTAGTTGTTCTTCAGAACACTCTGGGAAGCTGCAGTAGAACACAAAGGAATCAACTGACAGTCTCTGCTCTTGTTGGATGTACATGTTTTACTGAGAATGTCAGACTTCATTCTCACATGACTGAGAAAGATAATGTGAATTTACAGAAAATATGCTCTCAGTTTAGCTTATAGATCACCTTCCAAACCTCTGTGGGAAAAGCATGAGAAAATAGTTTACTCTCAAACATGATTCATGATATCACAGCAGAAGGCTTTTCACATGGTAAAATAACCTTAGAACACACCACAATTCCAAAAATGAGTATGGTACCATCAACAAATGATTTATAATGTAACTAAAGTCTTAAAACCTTCTATTAACTGCAATGCTTTTTAATGAGGTGCTATCATGTATATTGGTCCCAAGATGGCTGCCAACACTTCTTGGATGAAGTACTGACAGCCAATCAGATCTCACGATGAGATCTGTGGTTAGGCTCCGCCCAGATATATCTATCTTTTTAACTCTAATTTTCTCAGGAACTACTGAATGGATTTACACCATTTAAGCAAAAGGCACGAGTCTGAACTGAGGACTACCTCTTTGCCAAATTTGGTGTAATTCCGTTCAGCAGTTCGGGCTGTAGCTGCGTCAACAGGTCCTATGGGAAAATGCATGGGGAAAATGTGTTTTGGGACCCTCCTTTTTTCTCGGCCCCCACTTGACAAATGACCGTGAAATTTTCAGGATAGGTGCGGACCGGAGCTGGCCAAAAGTTTGGAAAATTTCACGAAGATTTGTCAATCGGCACCAACGTTATTCCAAATAGAATGTTGCGGATTTCCTATGGCAAATAGGTCCCAGCTATAACTACCTACTGGTGACTGCCAGTAGGTAATATACACATATATATATGAAAAGCAAATCCTGTTCCTCTGAATGCCGCTCAGAGGAAAAACGACACAGGTACGGACCATCAACACAGTTCAAAAGGAATACCTGAGACGCGGGTTCTTCACAGCTCCATTAATTTATTGCATAAACACCGTAGTGGTACAGACAAGTGTCCACCCCAGACGCGTTTCGATCGCCACAGAAATATATATATATATGTCCACAAGTTTCCCAAGATTAGAGACCGCACTCTAATAACAGGTGAGTTCCCACTCTTTATTTTCAAGAAATGCAGGTTTTCATCCCCTCCTGCCGTCCCTGGCATAACGCGCTTCAAAGCCCTTCTGCTTCTCATCAGAGGCCGTGTCTATCAGGCACTTCACGATGCTTCCACCATATCCCAGTGTATCTATCACTCTTCTTTTTATGGCTTCCGGTGCGCCGCATTTTTACCACTTTAACAATGATGCACGCTGGGAGTTGTGGTCATTTTCATTACTCTATACCCTCCAGTGGGTTAGCCTGTAGCACATTTTTGGGGAACTGTTTATCGAGCCCTCCATTAAGCTCCAGGATAAGACTATGCATTCCTACAATAGTATACTTGCTATTCCTTTTCAAAGGTCAACAGTTCGCTTTTGCAGGTTCAAGACTGTTTTCTCGGCGGTGCGTCGTGATGCGTCCCATGCGTCCTGGAACTGCCTCTTATGTATGGCCACAAGTTTCCCAACATTTGAGACCGCACTCTAATAACAGGTGGGTTCCCACTCCTTATTTTCAAGAAATGCAGCTTTTCATTCCCTCCTGCCGTCCCTGGCCTAACGCGTTTCAAAGCCCTTCTGCTTCTCATCAGAGGCCGTGTCCATCAGGCACTTCACGATGCTTCCACCATTTCCCAGAGTATCTATCACTTTTCTTTTTATGGCTTCCGGTGTGCCGCATTTTTACCACTTTAACAATGATGCACGCTGGGAGTTGTGGTCATTTGCATTACTCTATACCCTCCAGTGGGTTTGCCTGTAGCACATTTTTTGGGACACTGTTTATCGAGCCCTCCATTAAGCTATAGGATATATTCTATTCACTCCTATTCGGGTGAAAACCCAGACCCTTACTGGAAATCACCAGGGAAGCCCGAGAGAAAGAACCCCAAGAGGAAACCAACATGCTAGACTATACAATGCAACTAAAAGCCGGGTTAGGGAAACTGCAGGAATTCACTCATGAAAACTTAGAATAAGCGCAAGAAAAACAGAGACACTGTTATAACAAAGGGGAAAATTGAGGGAGTTCAAGGTAGGGTAATGGGTACTAGTATTATTCCCCACTGTGGAGAAAAAACTGAGGTCAGAAGACCATATCAGATCATAGAAAAGATTAACCAAGTTACCCATAACTTCAAAATGCAGTGGGACTTACTCACATGTATCACATTCACCTGCTAAAAAATGGTTAGGACTCCTACCAGCCACTGTTCAAACCACTACACAGATAGGGAATGAGAGCAGTACACTTAGGAATATTAAACTCGGAACCATTTTAAACTCAGAACAAAGGGTAGAACAACACCATTGTTTATTCTCTTTGTCCAAGGTGTTCTCCGACCTCCCCAGGAGAACACACCTAAGAGCACACGACATCCATACGAAAGAGGTAACAGTGATAAACCAATGTCCATATTGAATACCAGAGGCTAGGTGGAAGGCTGTACAGAAAGAAGTATATCAAATGTTAAAACATAAGGTATTCAAACTCTTGAACAGTGACTGATGTTCCCCTATCGTTCTTGTACCTAAACCAGACAGAATCATCTACTTCTTCATTGACTTTCAGGCAGTGAATAAGATCTCTAAATTTGATAACGATCCCTCACTAAGGATGGATGAACTGATTGAGTGATTAGGAGAGGCCCAGTAAATTTCGCCAATTTCCTTCACAAAGGGTTGCTGGCCTATTTCCCTGCGGCTGGAGGACAATGAGAAGACCTCTTTTTTGACTCCCCTATGGATTATTCCAATTACAGCCCTTCTTTTTGCACTAAATGGGGCTCCTGCCACTTTCCAATGTTAATGAACCATCGTCTACAACCTCACATCAAGCATGCTTTGGCATACTTGGAGGACATTGTTATGGTCAGTACTAAATGGGGGAGCCATCTTAAGAATGTGCAGGCCGTTAGATCAGATATCCATATCAATGTGAAAAAAATCAAAATGCGCCCATTCCAGAATCAGATATACAGACGAAAAAGCCAAAGCCGTCACAAGTCTTCACTTTCCATTGAACAAGAGAGAAATGAGAGCCTTCCTAGGTCTTCTAGGTTATCATAGAGGATGAATTCCTCAATATTCTAGTATATCGGCTCACTAACAAATCTCTTGAAAAAGAAAACGGTAAATAAGACCTTTATCAAACTTTTTCAAGTCGCCCTCAATGCTTTTGACTAATTGAAGAAAATGATAGCCTTCAAACCTGTATTACAGTCATTCGACTTTACTAAAACCTGTTTACTCCTGACCGATGCTTCGCAACAGGGTTTTGGAGTGTTACTATCTCAAATTAACCCTGTCGGATAAGAAATGCCCATTCTGTTTATTAGTCGCAAACTGTTCCCCAGGGAGAAGCACTATCCGGTTATTGAGAAAGCGTGTCTGACTTTTAAATGGGTGGTCGAGACGCAAAGCTATTGTCTTGAGTAACATCAGGTCTTACATTGTACTGATTATGGCCCACTGACCGGGTTGAGTCATAATGGAGAACAAATCCATGTGTACTCTGTTGGTTCTTCTCTCTTCTGCATTTCCAGTTTGAGGTTCGACACAGACCTGGCAAAAACCAGTTTAATGCTGACTTCCCCTCTAGGACGGGTTAGAGCAGGTAGAACCAGAAGAGGGGGACTTACCAGATATCCCGCGGTGGGCTGCTAAGAAATTAACACCTACAAAGGAAATAGACATGGTTAACAGAGAGGAAGGAAAAAATAAACTAATAGAGTTCAAGAAAACAAAGAAAGGCCTTTGTCTCAAACAGGCACGGAAAAGAAGCCGGCCTGGAAATAGAAGCCAGAAAGAAAGACAAGGAGGTGTGAGAAGGGAGAAGAGGAGACTTCTGCGGAGGAGCTCTGGACAATGAGTACATGCCAAGAACCATGAGCTACCCTGTGGCGCTGGACCAGAATCAATGAGCAGGAGACTTAAGCGACAGCCGAGAGGTCTCCTGAGGATGGACTCCTGTGAAGAGAACCGAGTCCCAGTCATGCTCCTGGACGAGTCAGTGAAGTGCTTGGGTGACAAGGGAGGGAGGTTGGACTGAAAACGCCTAAGCCATATATTCTTAGGGATAGAACAAGGACCCTAAATCCCTCCCAAGTCTCTTGGTCTGGAAAGATTGTTTTAAAAAAAAGCAAAGCGCTGGTAGGTGGGAAACCTAAGGAACAATAGTTTTTTTACTGAATGCGAAGATACCATCTGGGGAAAATAATTCCCAGAAGGTTTAAGGAAACCAGTCAAAGTTGCTAAAGGGTTAGAGATCCAGAGAAGGATTGAATACGGGTACCAAGGAAGAAAAGAGGATACCTCTAAATCAGCCCACAGCTGGAGAGGTAATACCAACACCAAGGAAGAAAAGGGAAAGAACTGCAGATTAGGAGAAGTAGGAAGACAGCAGGGACAGTTTAGGATTATACTCCATAAGAATACTTACCTATGTTTTACTTTCTTCTCTCCAAGGGAATGCAGACGGAGCTCTCGATACATGACAAAAGGGAATAAACAGAACAGTGAAGAGAAGATATCCACAAGATTATTTCTCACAACCCAGGATAGCCTATCTAAAACTTCAGTAGAACAAAAACTGAGAAATTGAAGCTACAGAGTTAATTAAAAAACCTTAGGGGAATAAACATCACCCCAGATTCTCTGTTTTTTCCCATGATTTGTGGACTTGCAACACCATTTTTTATGGCCAGAGAGCTACTTGTTAACTTACTTTTAGTCAATACACTTCTTTAACTTTCCACTCTTCTTTGGTATACAGAAATGTGGAATTGGTCTTGGGGACGAATAAACCCTTTGCCAAATTTTACTCTGTGTATGTTTCCAAATATGCATTCCTATTTGTAGAGTGTTTGACAACAAAGGATCTGAGCTCTGCAATCAGGTTTAGTGAATCCGCCTGTACATTGTTAATGAAAGAAGTTAATTCATTATAGGTGGGTGGAAGAGAAGAGCAATTGGCTCCTGTACTGTGTTGCTCCGGCTTTGAGTTAAAACACAGTCGAGATTCATACTCATGAGCTACTTAGTGGTCCTGAATGGGGTTATCATCAGTGTATTTGGGATTTAAGGTGATTGTCTGGATTTCGCTTATTGAGAATAAGATTATGGGGTCGATTCCGATCAGGGTCTGAAAGCACTCCGACCGAGTCGGATCCGGAGTGTTTTCCGACCGAGCCGGACCCCTACAGTCCGACCGAGCGAGTACGATGCGCACGTATGCTGTTGGACTCGCTTCGGTCGGACTCCCATAGAAGTTAATGGGAGCCAATTGTACGACGCGTACATGCGATCCCATTGACTGAATGGGTACGTCTCGAACAAGTGCGCCCTCTACAGTGGGTATGAGTCAGTGCCATCCGCACCGTACATGCCTGTGTTGGGGAGACCCATAGGTCTCCCCCTGTGTCCGAGTCGTAGGGCTGCGGGTGTCAGGGGGCCCGACGCGGACCCCCGAAGTCCGACTCCGGGAACTTTTGCGAGCCGGCACTCCGGCTCGCACAGGCTGTCCGACGCGTGCATCGTACTGGCTCGGTTGTAAATTGCATCCATTGCACGCCACGGTTAGCTTCCGACCGAGACGTACGGAGCGGTTCGGACCCGGAAACGACTCGGTTGGTGAATCTCACGTAGCTCGCATCGTACTTGCTCGCTCGTACAGCTGTACGAGTCGGCCGGAAAACACGCGTACGGCTCGTAGTTTTTCCGGCCGGATCGCGTTCGGTGCCCTTCTGACCCGGATCGGAATCGGCCCCTAAGTCTTGTTAGGGATGCCCATCTTATTATTACCCAGAATTGACACATCTCTAAAGCTATTCACACAATACAAAGAGAATGAATTTAATTTCGCGGTAATCACACCAATTATAGTGCTCAAAACGACTATATTTTTAATCCCCTCTGTGTGTTTGGATATGAGCAAAATTATAGAAAATGTCTTCTTACTCCAGCATCTGCGACAAGAGAGATGGGTAGAGTCAATAAGAAATAACTAGTGCATGTGGGCAACTGACTTTTAAATCATATTGAAATGTTCCCTTGGGTAAGCCTCATGATGGTGTTTGACAGATTGTGCATGGTGGAGCATTTATAAACATAATGAGTATCTTTGAGACAATAGAAAAAGTGGTTTTAAGTAATGCTATTTGCTTTCTCCTCTTTGCTGACTTGGCTGACGGTGTCTTTTATTTGCAATGGTTTGGGTGAAGATTCAATAGTCTTTTCTCTGTGGACATATTTTAGAATCTATCAAGGTGTCTCAAAAGAAATCCTCCCTCTGGTCCCTGAGTAATGAGCTTTTTGTCCTTTATTTCTTACTTATGATGCCCAGTTTGCAACAGCTCAACAAGATAGTCACATAAATGGCTGTGGAAGTCACTATTCAAGGAAGGTCCTGATCTCAGCTTGCTGTCCATTACAAAACAAAGTTCACCTCTTCTCCTTATGCCCACCTTAATCAATATAATAAAAACATTGCATTGTCAGATACATCACATAGATAAAATATTTTTAAAGTACTGTCGTGTTTCGAGAAACACATTGAAGACTGTACATGATCATGTTGTCCTGTGAATCATACAGCACAAGTCATCATTAGCGATGATGAATTCATAAAGTGTCATGCTATACTGTTCAATGGCATCCCAGCTCTAGTACAATAAAACATGCAGAACATGGGGTTACTCATCTGAGAATAACAAACCGAGGCCCTACACAATTCCCTAAGGTGGAACTTGAAAGAATGGTGGACGGGGTGGTGGGAGTGTGGAAGGCATCGCTGCTATTGATAATAATATAATAATTAGAGCCTCACCACGACAACACTATAGGGAGCCAAAGACAACTACATCTCAAAGACACGCCGCTAGAGCACAATGGAGTTAAATAGGACTGTGATTTCTCAATTTTACAAACAATATCAGTAGTGATGTGTGAAACGTCATCATTATTATTCTAAAACCTGCTACCTCAGACATTAAATCTTGAAGGGTTCGGTCACAAAGCTCTCTATAGAATCACACAGAAACATTATAGGTGGGTGGAGGAATTTCTAGAGTTTTCTTTTTATTTCTGAGAGTGGCTCCTCTGGAATATACCACAATGAATGCATTAATCCACCTTCCTCTAGCCTGATCCAAAATAAATAGTGGCTCATTCATGGTCTGTCAGTATGCCAGGTCAGCTGAGGCTATGCCCTCTCCTCTGCTTCATGGCTAAGGTCCAGAGTATCTGAGGGACAACTTCAGCTGGTGTGTGCCAAGCAGGACTCTTTGATTAAGCTCAGCCACTGTGGCCATTCCCTCCCACAAGCTTTCTTCCTGGGGAGGCAGGAGTTTTGTTATTTGCATTCCACGGACTGGAACTCAATCCCTTCAAGACTCAAAACTGCTCCATCCCTGCTCTTGTTTTGAAAATCTTTAACAACCTGGCTCTTCAGTCAATAGGATTCCAGCTTGCTCTTATAAGGCTTAATTACCTAGCTATTTAACCAATAGCATCTGCAACCTGCTCACTAATCCTGTCACTTAGCGCCAAGACGCTGCCGGGTATTTGCTTGCTCTTCACAAACATATACATCAAATCAAATCAAATCAAATCTGGTGGAGGACCACCTGTCATGTTGAGGTAGCCCAGCAAGGCAAGCAGGGATTTCCGTCCCTTCAGCAGAGTCGAATCTGCAGTGTGTCCATTGGAGGCATTGAACCTTACCAAGTAGCCATAATGTTGCATGCTACCACCCAGTAAAGAGTTTTGTTTTCTAAAAGCAAATTTTCTGATTCGGAGCTTGTTTTAAAAAAACTAAATAACAGTGACCTATTTGTGCAGGGAGTTTCCCCCCTGTACATAGGGGGGCATTTTCATTTTCCCTACCTTGGACCTACCTTTAATTAAGGTTTGTCCCAGGCAGGGAAATGAAGTGATGGTTACCGCACCATATATAAGGTGGGGTAAGACCTAGTGGCCTCTTAGTATATAGGCTAACAAGTCAAGGGTTTACACAAGCTTCACAGTCTGAGGCTTCTTTCTGGATTTACAGGGATCCAGGACACTGGTAGGTAAACCAGCAAAAATATGATCCCTGCGTAAAGGGTTTCCACACATCCTTTAAATCAGGAGAGATCAGGAATGGAGAACATGGAAGATAGGTATTTGGAAGATAGTGAACTAGACAGAATTAGACTTAGAGAGAATCATTTACTGCAATGAGGGTAGAACATCTGGGGCTGACCTGACAGCAGAAGTATAAAACCAGGTTCAGGTGCCTGGCAACATTCCTCATTAATTGCCACTGCCAACTATTTTGTCTCCAACTGCATCCCTGCACTTTTTTGTGTCTCCCCTTTACAGTTCCCTCTTTCCTTTTCTTGTCTCTGACCTTGCCTTTAACCTCTGCCTTAATGAACTTGTGGTGAACCTTAAATCTTTCCTTCTAGTGATGCCAATTAAACTCACTTCTCTTTTTCTTCACCCTGGGGCTTCGGTAATGGTTTCCGTTTGGACCCAGAGCTCAACCATGCTCATAAGTGCCACTAAAGAGTAAGTTCACAATTGATTACAAAACATATTTGTATAAATGTCTTGTGAGAGTACTGATAGGTTTGCGCTGTACTGAGAGACGGTTTTGTAAAGGTCTTGGGCTGATATCCAGTGCCTGGCCTTAAACAGTGTCTCTGGTGTGTGCTTCATTCCCCATTTCCTCATAACTGAGATATGTTCCTATATCGTACTGGGTGGACAAGTGGGCTTCTCAGCTAGCTTCATTGTGCAAATCTATTTTCTCGGCTCCAAAATCCAGTGCTTTACTGGACTCTAAATAAGTTGAGTGGGGAACTGCAAGTTTGGTGGGGTGGCATCACCAACGATTTTTGACTCCACCAAAGTCTAAATTGTCCCCTTAATAATAACTGTGGAGAGGTACAAATATTCAGAAAGGGGTTTTTATGGTAATAGGAATAGATAGTTTCCTTTGTGCCACTATACGTCCAAGAACGATGCAACAAAAATGGCAGTTATGAGTGCAAATTTATATCTGGGCATTTACACTCACACAAATATGGGTCTAGACATTGATGTTATTTAAAGCACTAGGTTCTTCTCAATGAGCTCTTCATTGTTCAGGAGTAAAAAAGCACATTTACGATGTCATTTAATGAATCCCTGACCTGTAGGCTACTAAATCTTAGTAGGCAGCCGCCCACCCCATGGACAATCATCTGCTTTGAGTGCACTGCTGCTTTCTCATTAATCACTGATGAAAGAAATTGCTTCCACCAACAAGGTGGGAGAACTTGCGTCAGAGAATCTGCACAAGCTGCAGTGTCGTAATAGCGGCCCACTTAGCATTTTATTTATTTTCACCAAAAATGGGGTTTGTTTTTGAGAAACAACAAAACGATGGCCCCTTCTCACTGTGTGCACCAAACCTGGCCAGGGTTTATGTTCGAAATCTCTCTCATGTCAGACTAGGGCAGGAAAAATCTGAATCAGTAGGATCCTCCAAAATAGTTTGGACCGTCTGATGTCTCAAAGGATGCCCCCCTGTAGCAGACAGGTGTTCCAAAATGACGGTCCACCAGCTGAGGCTCCACTGGTGCCCAAAAAGAGCTTCTCCCATTTTGCAATGGGCATGGGTACAATTAGTATGGCTGATCAGGAACTGCGCATCATTTGTGGTGAGGTTCCTGCGCCAAGGAACCCAGGCTAGGGAAGGAGAAGCCTGACCCATTAGGGGCCCAGGGCAAACGCCGTTTGGAGGCGGGGACCGCCCCCCACGCATTTCCATAGCCGGCCAAAGGGAGGGAGGATTGGTCCCACTGCCAGGCAAGCTCGCCTCCCCCCCAATCCAGGGACGAGCAAACAAGCAGCAAGGGGGGATAAATAAAGGCGCCAGGCCCGAGAAGGCATAAACCCCCCCTCGCAGAAGGACACGGAGAATCCCACCCACCCACACCGAATAGAAGCGGGCGTCACAGCCGCAATGGTAGAGGGGATGTGTAAGGTACTAAAGAAAGCTAGGTAAAAGAGATGAATCACTAAATGTAGAGGGAAGGCTCACACAGTGTCCTTGGTATGCCTCACAGCAGGGGCACTGAGGGAACGAAGGGCTGCTTACCGCCATAGAAAGAGTAGATGTGATGCTCCCGCAGGGCCCTTGGGATGCCTAATGGCAGGGGTACCGAGGGAGATAGATGGAAGGACTCAGCCTCAGAGTAAATGCTCAAACTAGGTCCTTGGGATGCCACACGGGACCCCTTGGAGCAGGGAGGGCCCATGAAGGGGTCCAGGGCAGGCAGGAAGGCACTTGCAGCCCAGGCAGGTCCTAATGGAAACCCTCAAAGTCAGTAGCAAGCTGAAGCCTAAACCCATGAAGTTGAGGCCCAGACAGGTGGCCCCCCCAGATATCGATTGACTGGGTCCACATATGGGCCAACACTTATGAAGGAATTGCAAAGACAATGAAAGTGGTAACATGGATATTGAAATGACTATTGGATTGACCATGATTTTGCAATATGTGTAACCATGTGGTGTAAATAAACTGCAACCTTTTATGGCACCAAAGCACTTTGTCACTGGTGTGATTTGAATGGATGATGGATGCAGTTTGGAAGCAGGGGAGAAGGGGGACGACTAGCCTCCTAGGAGGGGTTTAGCATCTTTACGAGGCCCTAAACCTTTCTTAACTCAGTCTGTGAGTATTTTAAATGTTAACTGCCAATATTTCAACAAAGCTGGTCATTCCCTCATGTCCCACATTTCCTATGACACTAGTGTGCAAGGATGCCACCAGTCATATCAGTGATGTCATATATTGTGTTATTAGTGTGTTTTGTGATGTCTCGTGTGATGCCTAAATATGATGTTATCATGTCATGACGATGTCATCATCAAAGAAAATTGCAAATTATGTTTGCCTTACTTATGTATATTTAGCAGAAAACCCTGACTTCACATAAGCAATAATTTTATATATGAATGTCAACATTTTGTTCACAAAGTTTATTTGTACAACTAGTATACAATAAGGTTCTCATCTTTTTTTTTTTAAATAACGTGGCTCTGTGTTGTTCCTCTCTACTGACTACATAGGTGCGGTTAAATATCCTTGGCATTAGGGCTTTGGAGGGGCTGATGACCAACGGGAGGTTTGGCCCCCCCCGGGGGGGGTATTGGGCGGGGGGAGGGGGCAGCCAGAGCACGGTGGGCTGATTGGGCTCCATTTGTGCGGGATTGGGCTGGTTGGGCTGGGGTTGGGCTACTTTTGGGCTGGGTGGGTATTTAACCGGGCATTTTATGTCACGACCCACCATTTTGGGTGGTCTTTTCACAACAGCCGGTTGGAGGTCACTGGGCTCGTGCGTTGTCCCGACTTTCGAGTGGCGTTTTTTCCCTAGGTCATTGGGGATATAATGAGGTATGGTTACAGTGTGATAGAACATAAGAAGTTACCTAGTTAGGTAGGTGTAGGAAGTTAGGAATTGTAAGTTGTTTTTTGATTGTTGCAGGGGGGAAACCATGTTTAGGGGAGGGAGTGGGGGGTTCGATAGGAAGGCTATATTTAGTGAGGATTAGTTTTGTACGGCGCAGGCCAAGGGCCGTTGTTTGTAAGGTGCACCTGTTTCCAATAAAGCGCCCTTTTTCACACCAACAAGCTAGTCTGTGGTCTGTGCTGCCCCCCTGTTGGCCCAAACTCACAACTAAACCTGATACATTAACAAGTTATGACTAAATGTGTGAACAAATTACAGCCGAGGGCATTTGCATGAGCAGGAGAAGTTTGCTCACTTGCCCGGAGACTCTTGTCACCCCAATTTTCACAGACAGTTAAAGATTACTCTCAGGAACCTTCTTTTTTTTGAAGTGGAGAATATTTGCTTTCGTATTTCTAAATAAAACAGGATGAGTAACGAAGTGTAAGTGGTTAGTTTGCGTGTGCATTATTAAGCTCGTTGATTAATGAAATTAAGTTGTTGCAACAGAAAGTAAGAAACTGCTAAAAAGGTAAATATGTAAGCCGTTTTTTTTATATCTCAGAAGATGGCGTTCTTTAAGAAATACCTTTAAAGGTTTCGACTAATAATGTATTTATAAAACATACATTTAAATCATTTAAATCATTACATATAGACTGCATTCACAATTTTGAACTTCTCACAGGGTCAGGCTTTTTTTTCGTTTTATTTTTTTTTTACAAACGCAGAAGCACTTTCAGAAATACACAGAGCAAAAGGGCTCCAAAAATAAACATAATGTAGAATAGAAATTCAAGATGCAGGTGGGGGGCAGGCAATTTACGAAAATGGGTTCATACAAAAACAAGTTGCACTCTGTTCATACAAGGCACATTTACTGAAATGTTTTCAAATGAAGTGTCAGCTTCTTAGATATGAAGCAAACCCCTGATGTTCCAAGGTCCCTTTCTAAGTAATATGACTTTTCTAAAGGGAATCAAGCAATCACTCAAAATTCAGCCAACAAAAATGCTAACAATGAGCTGGTGATTAATTAGTTATTAACACAATTATTTTATATATAATAAATAAATAAAGGTACAGTGCAGTAACAGAGTATTCCAAGGTATAGCCAAGGACCCCTTCTAGGGTTTCTTTACAAACGTAGGGGCAGATTACTAAGACAGGCGATAAACTTATCGCCGCTTTAGCGGCAGAAGACTGCCGCTAAAACGGCGATAATGGGCTTGATAATATGCTCTATGGAATTCCAATTGATGCCCATGTTAGATGTGAAGGACATCTAAGCTGAGCTTCAATTGGAATTCCATAGAGCATATTATCAAGCCCATTATCGCCGTTTTAGCGGCAGTTTTCTGCCGCTAAAGCGGCGATAAGTTTATCGCCTGTCTTGATAATATGCCTCCAAGTGCCCAAACGTGCTGGCTAATAGGTTACTCGATACTGCTGCCTTCTTCTGGCCCTGTTTAGGAAGCAGGAGTCTGGTTTACAATGGAAACTCCAAGGCCTTTTGCACTTATTCCTTGCAATAATTGCTTTACCCCAATGTTTGCCTGCAGCGTCAGTGCCATTTGTAACCAGTCACACTGAGCTCTGATGTTGTATCAGTCTTTCTATTTGTTTTGACAGAAGAAAAGGAGGGGACGTCCCTTCGGATGCTGTGCAGTAGCAGAGAGTTTACTCTTCTAAAAAGTTATCTTCCTCTCAGTTGTGCCCTTGGGCATTTGAGTAAAGGTTGTCCATATTTTCATAATAATAACAGTTTTACCAAACTCTGGGCAGACCTCTGGGCAGCGGCACACAGGGATGTAAAGGGCCAAGGATGCCACAGTTTGCCAGCAGTATGAAGAACGCTTGCACTTGGTTTGCTTAATCATAGAAGTTACCGAGAAGTAAATGGACCATCTCAAGCACTTCATTTTACAGAAATACTGCAGTCAATGTAATTGTGTAAAAGTGAAAAATATGAAATTTGGACATTTATACCTGGACCTCATGTGTGAGAAAGTTTGTAAAAAGAAATGTGATTTTTTTTTTAAATGTGTATACAATTCATCTGCCAAAGCCCAAAGCTATTATCTTTTTCATTGACTCCATGTGGGCGTCAGCAAAGATTATGGCCCAGTTCAATGATCCAAAAGCAGATGGTTTTTTTTCATGGCAAATTGTACAAGAAGCATAGATTCATTGCATGTACTGCAACTGCGGTTGTCTTACTCAACACACATCATGGCTCATCATCACCCTCAAATGTATTAATCCAAATTATTATGCATCCTGTGTACATAGGCATTGCTCTTTATGGCATTGTTGTTGGAATTAGTTGTTTGTAGCTACTTTTAATAATTTCTTAAGAAAAAATAAAGACAACGTGTACGCATATATTGGTCTGATCCGGACTTGAAATTGTCATATGAGCCAGTTTCGATAAAAAACAAAAAGAGGAAAAATTAACCATGAATACTATAATAACATTAGTACTACTACTACAATAACTACTGGTGATAATAAAACAAATAATAATATTAAAATTAGTAGTTATAACATCTGTCTTATACTGCACCAAGTAACAAGTGCCCTATTTATGGTAATCCTTTACAAAACCCAATAGATAATTTAATGGTTATATCCAAAATTCACCAGATACCAAGTTATTCTGCTGGATTACCGTTTGATTCTAGTTGCTGTTCAAATATTCTGTCAGTAATTGAAAGAAAGAGAAAGTCTAGGCAATTTTATAGAGGGGAGAGATAAGGCAAAATGATTTAGCTTAAAGTGCCCTCAGTCAGAAATGAGGGAGTTATTACCTATCTTGAAAATGTCAGGTTTTATCTATATCAGGTAAAGCTGTTAAGTTATCACAAACGATCATAGGAGATGCAGTCTGGTGGCAAGGACCCCGTCCTTAGTACCTCAAATCCGAATTAAATCTAGATTGTGGAACTTGACAAAGAACGTTAATGTTGCATGTAATGTAATTACTGTGACGAACAACAAACAGGGTACAGTCCTAATCAGATTTCTCATATCACATCCTATTTTCTGTAATTATGTGGTGACTTCTAACTCTGAGTCCTATTGGTCTAAATGCATCTTCTGTTCAGGATCCGTCTTTCCAAAAATTAATTTGTTCTCCAAAATTGGCTGTGGTTTTCTGAGGAGGTGAGAGTACTCTATGCTGAAGCAAACCACTAGCATTTAAGGAGGTAAAAATAACATATATAAGAAGTGGTGGGAAGGCTTTATGGTCTGCGTGTAAAATGTTTGTCTGGGTGCCAGAAATTAAGTGTCTTTCGAAAGTGAGTTTTAGCAATTGCAATCTGTGAAAAGTGAAGGACTGGGGCGCGAGGGCATCCTGAGAATTGCTCCTGTATGTGTTAAGCTGTTAGGATGCAATCCATTGTGCATGGACTTTGTATGTCTATGTGTGTTGTTGAGACGTGGGAACCTGCTCTGCTGTGCATTGGGAGAAAGGAAAACCAGCTAGAACTGTACATTTGTGTGGGTGTAATGTTGTCAAAATATTAAAAGTGTGTGCAACATGGATCTTTTCTGCTGATGACACACAAAAGGTATTATCACTCGAACGTAGCACACTCTACATAAACAAATCTCACCTGACCAACAACAAAGATGGTGCGGAGGGGGCAATGCAGATCTATGAAGTATCGCTGCCTCAATATGAATGTGGCGCCTCAAGGTGTGAGTATAAAGCACCAACAATGTCACTCACAACAGATATTACCCTTATTACGGACCAAAGAATCTCCTAGTCTGACCATAAATGACCATCTTTGTGCCTTTGAGCACCTGTGCTCAATTCCAGTGGTGAAATGGGTCTTTGTGTCCATGCACAGAGGGCTGCCGCAGCCAACGTACAATCCCAAAACAAGCTCACACACCAAACGGTGAGAAGCAGCTATAGAAATGTTGCGCAAAGACAAACAGGTCCTGGTCAGAATTAATCAAGGGAAGACTATTTCATGTTCTTTCTAGTCAAGTACTGCTTTATTGCAATTTAGTTCTGGAAAGGATGACTGATTTTTCACCTTTCTGATCGCTGTATTGTGTATTCTCAGAAGTGCTTTCATACATCCCAGCCATTGTATTTGCTCTATGATCTAAAATGTGCTCTTCAATAAAATCATTGCATGACATTCAATTAAATCCCTGGTTCATGCATTCCGACACTCAACCTTGAGATCTTGGCACCAAATATTGACTCTGTTTAGGCCATTGAGATAAAAACGATCCTAAAAGTAAAGACAATCTCTGCACACAATGAGGTGAAGTGCTTTTGATGCAGGAAAGGTTACGAGTGAGTGCGCTTCAAACTGTAATTTGATTTCATTTGAGAGAATTGCCTTTATAGAAAATAATTTGTAGAAAAATCATTGTTCATGCCTTGCAGCATGTTTTGTGAACTTCTGCACATGTTATTGCTTCTTACGTGCCTCGGAATTGTGAATAACATGGACATCGGTATTGATTTTAAAACACCTTTTCTGTTTTGTTTATAAAGGTCACTTGAGCAATGTAACTTATTCAGAAGGAATGTTTATATTGCCATGCTTCATTTGATAAAGGATAAATGATTGTCAAAGCAGCCCTTTCAATTGTATTAGTCATTGTGAATATATGCAAAGAGTAGAGATGCACTTGGAATAGCATTTATTGCTCAAGGGTGACAGGCAGATGAAGGCTCGAGGGCTGACTTGCACAACACAGGTTGATGGTGGGAACCTCAAGCAAGGTTGCAACACTAGATCAGCCACAAGGTTGGTACACAACACACCACTAATGTTGCGTCTTTTGACGCCGTGTTGGAGGTCGATGGGGAAGAATGCCACCGAAGTAGAGCCCTGTCCTCGGTGGGCTCACCTGACATCTCTAAAATGTACTCAGGGTTTCTAAGCAAATTTATTTTGCATGTCTCTTTTACTGCTCAATAGATAGATAGATAGATGTATGTATATATATTCACTTAAAAAACCATAGGTTTCACACATGTTATAGTTAGGTGGATATTTCACTCGTAAAAAACCAATGAAATTCCACCGTTATAGTTAGTTCAGATAACTATAACTCGCGCGCCCGCAATCCAGTGCTCATGATGTCACATATTTCATCACTCATGACATGGTCAGTGGCATCACTCATGACATCACTGATGACATCATCCTTGTGATAGAGTGGCGGTCATGCGAGTTATAGTTATCTGAACTAACTATAACGGTGGAATTTCATTGGTTTTTTACGAGTGAAATATCCACCTAACTATAACATGTGTGAAACCTATGGTTTTTTAAGTGAATTTGTACGGTTTTTAAATGCTAATTTTTTTTTAAATATATATATTTTTTTTAAGTGGGTATGTAGTTATTGGTATTGCAGTATGTATGGTTTTGAGAATGGAACTCTGAAATTTTTAGTCGGTGTATCAAAGGTTATATTAGGGTGTGAGAAGATGTGGTAATTTATCATATGGATGACGTCATCAGTGATGTCATTTGAGATGTCATGAGTGAGGTCATGAGTGATGTCACTGACCATCTCATGAGTGATGTAATATGTGACGTCATCAGCAGTGGATTGAGGGCGCGCGAGTTATAGTTATCTGAACTAACTATAACGGGGGAATTTCAATGGTTTTGTACGAGTGAAATGTCCAGCTAACTATAACATGTGTGAAACCTCTGTTTTTTTCAGTGAATTTGCAAGGTTTTTTAAATGCTAAATCCTAACTATAACGTGTGTGAAACCTATGGTTTTTTCAGTGAATTTGCAAGGTTTTTTAAATGCTAATTCCTAACTATAACGTGTGTGAAACCTATGGTTTTTTTAATGAATTTGCAAGGTTTTTTAAATCCAATTTTGTTTTTTTTATTATTTCTTTTGAGATTTTTTTTTTAAACAATATGCTACCTATGAATATAATCATTGATTTACTGTATCCTGCAATATGGAATGGTTCACCTTTTTTAAATAAATGTTTAGATATAGTTGAACAACATAGTTAATATCTTCGACAGACCTTTATACTTTTTTTTAGGATTTTTTACCGTGCGCGTACGGTAAGCTTACGGTTCGCGCACGGTACGCTATAAGTACGGTGCGCGTACGTAATATCTATGCTCCGTGTGCGCATGCGTACGCGATTTACGTACGCATCCGTACTTCGTCTGCGACGCTTATGCGCTTGCTTCCTACGCGCGCATTTTATTTTTTGCGCATGCGCGCGTGCACCTTACGCGGAACCGCCGTAGGCGCATGCGCGCATGCCTTTAATGCGCATGCGCGCGTGCGCGCGTGCCTCTAATGCGCATGTGCGCATGCGCGCGTCTTACGTACGTGCATGCGTACTTTTACCGTGCACGTACGGTAAGCGTACGGAGCGCGCACGGTAGGTCATGTGATCCAGAAACAACACTTTTCATTGATTTAAACTTCTTTCATTTCCAGAAACTTCCAACACCACACCTATTCCCCTCATTATTGCTTGTGATTCCCTAGGAGAAGGAGCTGAAGTGTCTTTGGGATACAATGGCAGAGCAGCAGTCCTCTTCTGGGAGTGAGCAGGACAGCATTATCAGACAGAGAAAGAGGAAACAGAAGGATTCTTTTGTCTGGCAATATTTTACATTTCCAGAGGGGCAGAAGAAAGTCAATGCTCCATTAGTCACCTGCAAACTTTGTTTGCGTGTCTTGTCTAGAGGAGATCCAAAGAAGAAGTACTCTTTTGGAATCTTTACTATGTTCAGACACATTAGGGATGTACATCCCAAGACTTTTGCTCGAGCTACTGCAGCAACCCCTTCAGCAACTCAGCCGAGCACATCCGCAGCTGCTCAGCCGAGTACATCTTCGGCAGCTCAGCCGAGCACTTCCTCTGCGGTGGGAGCGTCACCCTCTTCTGCTCCTCTGGACATTTACCCTCGGTTTCAGAGTGTACATATAAGGTGCAATACTTGCTACTCTCTTATTGCTACTCTCTTATTGGGAGTCTAGTATTTCTCTAATAGACAATAAGATAGAACAGCACAAGTGCGGTACCTTATAATATTGCCATTCTTTCCTTTCTCTGTCCCTGTATTAACACAACGGCTCTTTTAAGAGCCACCTTACCTCACAATTTTTTTAAATTTTATAATCACTTTTTTTTAAAAACATTTTTTACCGTGGGCGCACGGTACGTGCACCCATTTTTAATTTTTTTTTTAAAATAAAATATTTATTTCACCCTTCAAGGTACTTGAGGGACCACAAGGGAAATGAGAAAAGCAGAGTGAAGAGAAGTGAAAAAAAGGGAGTATGAAAGTAAATGTGTGATAAATACAGATATTTCAAACTTACCTGACCAACAAAATAACTTAATTATCAATAAATGGGTTTTTTTAATTGCTAGAAAAAAGGATTAATTTTCCTAAATTTTCTTTCTCAATCTGTAAAAAAAGAAAAAAAGTATTATTATTTAACAATACATTTTAGAATACAGTACACATATTTTCTAACTTAAAAAAACAATATTTTGCCCTTTTTTTGCTGTTTTCAGAATATATTGAATTTCACTGTAAATCGTGAAACCAATTGCATTCATCACTTAACAGCGGGCAAAAAAATTAACAATCTGAAAGATTGTATAAAAAAGCCCTGAATCTCTTCTCAGTAAAACATACCTTTATAGAAATGTAACATATTTAATAAAAACATCATCTAAAAACAATAACTATTTGCAATAAATATCGTCTGTAAATCTTGTTGCTTAAGCACATACACCAAAATAATATCTGTCAAAGAAGTCCACAAGAGAAATTTTTACCTTTCCATGAGGCCAAATGGTAATTTTTAAATTCTTTTTTGATGAAATATCCAATGGTAATCCAATAAAATCGCAAAAATGATTTGTTCAGATGTTGCAATTTGTATCTAAAATTTTGGTTTCAGAAAAATTAAATAGGAATTTGGTAATTCTGCAGGCAAACGTTGCTTGAAAATCAATTGAGAATCATTACACAGTGTCCAGCCTTTTTCGCATTTAAGATAAACTGTGTAATGACCAGAAGTTATAGAAGGTCCATCATGGAAAATTATTGAACTGCAACAAAAGTTTTTCCAGATATTGATAATTGATGTCCTGTAAACTTCTTTATTAAAGTGTCCAATTTTGAACCATCAGCTCTACAACGTTGCATCATTAAAATTACATACTGTCCATATTTCTTTAAAAATAACGTTGAAAACATGTCTGATTTACATTTACAACATTCCATGTTGTGATTGGCATCTTTAACTAATTTACTAAAAGTCACTGATTTAGTCTCTGGTAATGTTAAATATATAAACCTTTCTGAATCAACATTAGAGCTGCATGTGTTGAAACAGTTTTCACAACTATGTTCCCATTTATAAGCGATACCAAACATATTTTCTATTTCTACCCCTTCTTCTTCCAGTACCATAAGGATATACATCAAGAATTCCCGTGCATCTTGCTGGACATTTTGAGTAAACTGTGTACATCCTGAACATACATCTAAAAGTTTTCTAACATCAGAAGCACTTTCTATTTTAGTTTTATCAATACTCAGCTTCTCAAAAAGAAAACTCATCAGAGAACAAAATCTTTTTTCATGATTTACTATTATCTGCTCTTGCAAACTTTCAAGATAAAATACAACATTCAGCACTACATTAGCGTAGCAATTGACACCAGAGCTATTTTCAAAATGACAACCAACAACCTTTTGAACATTGTCCTTTTTCTTTTTTCTTGCAATCACATCACTCTCCTTTTGTTTTGTCTTCTGTACATCCTCATTACAGATATTCTCAATTCTCCTTTTCCGAGAAACAATACGTTTTTCAAACACAGGATACTGACCTAAATGAGGAGCATAGGTTCTTCTTAATCTATTATACTCCTTTACACAATTTGCATCAGCACTAACTTTTGAGTCATCAAAGTCTATCATGAATAAACCAGATAATGTTTTCACTTGTGACAAAGCAACATATGCCATACCTTCTTTGAACACAGTCGAACCAATGCTTACAAAAGCACTATCTACAGTTAATCCTTGAGATTTGTGAATAGTTACAGCATATGCTAGAGAAAACGGAAACTGCTTCCTACGTACATATAAGTCTTTTACAAGCAAAAAACGGACTGAACAACGACTAATGTCTTTAATCTCTTCAATCTGATCAAATTTTAGTTTTAAAAATTCAATACCATCTTTTTTCTGGTATTTCACAAAACCCAGAACTTTACCCATAGCTTCATTCACTAAACCTTTTTCTACATCCAAATTTCTTCTTAAAAATACTCGACAGTTCATACACACATAAAGATTGTTTTCTAATCCAGCTGTTTTCGAAATGTTCTTCTCTAGAGAATCCAATTTATTTTTCAATTTGCCTGTTAATGTAATAGTAATTCCTTCATGCTGAATTTTGTCCACTGCTTCCATTTTCTTAATCTCTTCCTTTTCTAATTTCAAAAGTTCCTCATTGAATATCGAGCATTCACGTAGTGTTGGCATTAAGCAGATTACAGTATTTTTTTCTGCAATGTTCTGGTATATTTTCTCTGCAACTATTTCTTCACTTGGAAATAAATTATGTAGCAACCGACCCTGTAATGCTTTTCTGCCAACTTCTGTGAGTAGTCCAATTCTGATATCTTTCAGAATACTTGCATAATCTTCATCATTTGCTTGCCTCATATTGGTAGTGAGTTCTTTGTACTCAAAGAATGACCAAATATTCGCATTACCAATACTTCCTAATGACTTCTTTGTGTCTTCATGTGTCACAGTATTAAACACTGGTTGTCCTTTAACTGGAGTGAGCTGCAGAAGATCCCCAAAAACTATAACATGTTTTCCACCAAATAACACGTCATAGTCTCTCTTTAGAATTTGCTGCATTCTTAAATGCACAAAGGCAAGCATTAAGTTTGATACCATGCTTACCTCATCAATAATGAGAACTTGCATCTTCTTCAACACTCTTGAAACTTCGAAGCATGCTTCTCCTGTTAGCTTGTGATATTCTATTTTGTTCTCATGCTCCACTGGTAACATTAGCAAGCGATGTAAGGTAATTCCTTTTATGTTATATGCTGCTAACCCAGTTGGAGCAGTAACAACACAAGACAAAGTTGAATCTGTTTTTTGCTGTAGGTAGCTTCTGATGACTTTAATTAAGAAACTTTTTCCAGTTCCAGCTTGTCCACTCACATACATCCTGATTGGTTCAAATGATGTGCATGAGCACTCTTTCTTTTCATGTAGTAATCCATGATCAATTTTTTTTGTGACTTCTTCATAAATTTGTTGTTGTTCTTCATTCAGTTGCTGTTCCAAATTTGGTAAGTCTATTAAATCTTCCTGAGCTTGATTCATAGCTGTTTCCACTTCAGTCATTGCTATTGCAGCTTCATTTTCTACGATTGGTTGTCCTAGGGGATCTTGACTGAGCGTTCCAGAACTTTGGCTGTCTTGAGAACTGTCTCTAGCTACTTCAGCTGCAATTGTAGCTTCCTGTTCAATTTCTTCATTTAACGTTTGTACATAATTTGTAAAAGTACTGCATTCAATCGTATCTTTACATGCATTAAAGGAATCTTCATAGCTGTGAAAATCTCCAAGTAATTCATCCTCTGAACGCCATGGTTTAAACAGCTGTAAAAGTGCTAAGTAGTAAAATTCCTTTTTGTCAGGAGTGTCGCAACTCAGCTTCCTGTGATTAATCAAACTTCCTTTTGTTTGCTTCACCAAACATCCTTCCTCACCAATGACTTTATATTTTCCATTGTTGATGTCTTCTGTGGCTTTCCGTGTAAAAATGTAGTTCTGCAGCACTTCATAGAGACACATGTTCTCAAGATGACGACTTCTTTTTGGGTAATATGTGTCCAACATGTTTGATTTCAAAATATCTGTACTTTCCGGGTCGTTCTCTGCCAAATATTCAATTTCTCCAACAGATTTCAGTACCCGATTTCGCATTCCTGCAAGGCCTAAACTTACCCAAATTATTCTTCTGGATTTGGAGTACAGACTTTCAGATGATAACCTATCTGAGCATTCGTAGGATCCAATTTCTCGATGCGATAACATCTTTAAACTGAAACTGTATAGCTTCTTACTGACAGTCTTCTCGTGATAAATCTCTTCCCACATTTCCTTCAATTCCGTTTTCTCAGATTTAGTGATGTAAGATGTGACATACAGAGCAACAGCAATAGAATTGTAAGCAACATACTGTATATCCATGTTAGCATTCCACATGGATAAAATGACTGGGTTGTAGTCATTTATATATTTTGACTCTTCTTTTCTTCTTAGGTTGTACGTATTTTTGGGAGATTTTCTTGTAATAGTATGTCGCACAGCTGACATAAAACTGTTGACTCTTCCTTTTGAAAGAACAGGTCGTGGAAATCCAAATCGACATTTTGTGTAGAATTTTTCTTTACTCTTGTACTTTCGTCGACAGTATTTTCCACACCGATGACTTTGGAAACGTAAAACTTGCTCTTTCAAGTTTTTCTCTTCTGTACTTTTAGGTATAGCACATGTTGCATATTCTTCGATGAAACTTCAAACTGCATCATCAGAATCTGTTCCAAATTTTGGGGCATACTTGATCCACAACAGCATATGAATATGAGGAGCACCTCTTGCTTGGTACTCTTTTCCCCAAAAGAAATCCACAACTTCTCCAAGAGGTGGATTTTTTTTATTGCAGATGAAGGACATCATAGCCTCAAATCTATGATTGAAATATCTGCAAACATTAACCGGATCCAATGAGCACAATTCTCCTGCTGTCTAGTATTGGATGTTTTCAATATTTGAATTTGCCTCTCGAAGAAAATCCAGAAGATCATCCCAAGCGCACTCAGCACAGCTTAGGGTGAGAAACCATGTAGGAGTTCCTAAATTCCGTAACATACATTTCAATTCTCCATGGCGTCGGTACCAATATTCATTAGTTCCACGCTGACAAGCCGTCAGATTCAACAATTGTGATTCCAAATGATCATCTCGCTGTTGCACTTTGTTCATAAAATCTTTTGCAGACTCATTATGTAGATGTACTCCACTTTTTAAAATGTGATTTACTGCATAAGATAGTGCAGACAAGTCACTTTCAAATAAAAGATGGAACAAATAAGGAATACTTTGACGAAATCTTGGATCTTCTGCATATAATCTTGTAGTCCGATACTCAGAAGCAGGAATCTGTACTGGACGTTTATCATATCGTCCACCTCTTCCTGTAGGAAACAGCTGGGGAAAACAACGAGCTTCCAAGCTCTCCTCCCATACACTCACGGGAGTTCCTTGTGCTTTTTTCATCTGAAACAGATCAATAGTGTTTGCCATAACTTCTTTTGAATGAAGAGGATGCATGCTGAAATGTTCATAAATTTCTTCTTCTTTTGACTTATCCACTTTTTCAATTTCCCCAGCTGGCATTCCTGAGTCTGGTAGTAAAACTTCTTCATCTTCATCCATATAAATTGTTTCATACCATTTATTATTTCTTTTCAAATATAAATTTGCTCTTTGTACTTTTCGTACATCTACCAGCTCCTGCCAAATTTTCTTATTCTTTGTTAGTACTCCATTAACCAGAATGACTAATGGTTCAGTTTCCAATCTATCTGCATCAATTGTTTCCATATTTTTTTTCAAATCCAATGGCAAATAGACAACTCTTCCTTTTAAACCTCTTTGTAAATCCGAAGGAGGTAATTTACCTGTTTTTGGCTCCATACGCACTATGGTCTGAAACGGATGGACACATTGAATGAGTATAGACTCATATGTATTTAAATCACTAAGTTCTGCAGGAATATCAACCAATTCTAAATTATTATGTACAGCTCTGGCTGGCATTCTATTTTCTTCTGACTTGTTATAACAGTATTTACAAATACGCTGATCTTCACCCAAATCAAAACTATTTTCCAGAAATATATATGTTGCAAAATCCTTCCACTTATAATTATCTTCATTTTCACTTTTTTTATACAGATCAACATTTCTTGTTTGAATTTTGTAATGGCTTCTCCGGCAACAAATACAAGTAATATTTGGTCTTTCATTAGAGATGATAGTAAATTTTGTCATTTGATCTTCAAAATTTTTACTAACAGTGGGTTCTACATTCTCTTCCACAGTTTCTTCAATAACTGTGTCATTACCTGCACTTTCTTGTTCCGGACCAAAGTAACAAAACTGAATTTCATCAGTGACCTTCTGTACATCTGATACAGATCCACGGAACAAAGCCCTATTCAACTCATTTAACTTTTGTGCTGGACTTTTAGCAAAATACAATCTTCTCACAAACTTTCTCATTTCAGTTTGATGAACTGCCAGCATCCTAAAATGGTGAAAAACACTTTGGCAAACTTTCCTAGAAAGACAAGCCAGAGAATGTCCTTGCAAACCAGTATACTCTCTCACTCTACATGGATCTAGTCTTTGAAGCACCTTAATCTTCTGTTTAACACTTTTTTTACTATATTGTCTTAGAAACTCACGTAATTTATCAATAGATTCTTGTCGTACAGTACAAATACTACTACAATTCCAAGTGTACACTGGGGCTTTAGGACGTCTCCCCATAACCTCATCAGCTATCACTTCTTCCTCATTTCTTGGAACCATTTTCTCCTTTTCCATTACACAACCATCTTTCACTTCATAAGCACAACCTCTGGTGTCAACTGCATGCAGCAAACTATTACTTTGAAGATAACTCTCTTCATTAAAAAAATGGTTCAGTACTTGAACTATGCATCCATTCTCCTAAAAACACTTTACAAAAGTTATTTCTTTTCACTACTCTTTTCGTTTTGCTTTGTGACTTCATTACATTGACCATTTTATCTAATGTACGGATCCTGTTCAAAATTAAAATGAATAGTTTCCTTTTCAAATCTAAAGCCTTAGCTACAATTGATTCAATATCTTTCTTTCTCTTATAAAATTTCTCTTTCTTCTTATATGTTTTCACATCCTTTAGCAAATTGGACATCACTCTTCTCTGAAACATTTTTCTACGAATGTCTTTAAATGCTGTTTTTCTTTTTAAGTCAATCTTCATTGCTTCTGATTGTACATTAGCATTTAGTAATTTCTCACTTTTGTCCTGTTGTTTTCTACTTGAAACACTATTTTTTTGAAGATATTTTAAAAAAAAATCCTTAGTCTGATTACCAGAAGACTTTTCTTTTTTCCAACATGAGGATCTTCAACTAATTTGGGTCCTCCAGTTGTCTTCAAATATAAATGTTTTTTCTGTTCTTTTCTCTTTCTTGATTTTATAGGCATCTTTATATAATTTAATTTAAATATATTACTATATTTTTTTTGACCTTTTCAAACCTTATAATACTATCTACCCCTTTCCTACGAGTGAAAAACACAATAAAACCAACACGAATTAAAGCTTCCCCTTTCCTACGAATGCAATTCTAAAAGAACCAGAGTAACACAAATTAAATCTCTGACAACAATTCCTGTGTGCGCACAGACTCATGGTGTGATTCTAGGCAGAAAACGAAATTTGATTTGCAATTTGAAAGCACACTGTGGTAGAGCAAGTGATAATTACGCTAACAGTCTGACACATTTTCATTATAGTTTTCAGAAACAGAAAAGAGCACATGTCCAAACAGCTTTTTGAGACCATGAACATGTGTAACCTGGATGACGTACTACACTCTAGCAAAGGAAATGAGCCTTGGTGATGTTCAATGTATTAGCGTTACTCACTGCTATCTGAAACACCACACAGTGCTGAATAGTAAGCATGACTGTACATGAGAAACAGCTTGCTCTCTGCTAAGAGTGTGCTTCTGGAGACTGTCTACTGTCAGGTGCAAGAGAGATCTGCATGGACGCTTGCACAACTGCATAAACACTGGAGTCATGTATGTAAGACTACATGTGTGGTAAGGGTTAATAGGAGTTTTGAACATGTAGGAACTACATGACCCATTGCACGAGTGGAAGGAAAATCTACCATGTAGAGTTCAAATGAGTTAGCATTGCCCTCTCATTTGTGACATATTAATTTGGGCTGAACGCTAACCAACACAGTTCATGAAAAGAAGCTTCCCCTTTCCTACGAATGCAATTCTAAAAGAACCAGAGTAACACAAATTGAATCTCTGACAACAATTCCTGTGTGCGCACAGACTCATGGTGTGATTCTAGGCAGAAAACGAAATTTGATTTGCAATTTGAAAGTACACTTACTTCTGTGGTACAGCAAGTGATAATTACTCTAACAGTCTAACACATTTTCATTATAGTTTTCAAAAGCAGAAAAGAGCACATGCCCAAACAGCTTTTTGAGACCATGAACATGTGTAACCTGGGTGACTGACTACACTCCAGCAAAGGAAATGAGCCTTGGTGATGTTGAATGTATTAGCGTTACTCACTACTATCTGAAACACCAGAGAGTTGTGAATACTAAGCATGATAGTACAGGATAATCAGCTGGGTGTGTGGTAAGAGTCTGCTTCTGCAGACTGTGTATTTTCAGTTACAATAGACATGTGCATGGACGCTTCCACAACAGCATAAACATTGGAGTGATGTATATAAAAGTACATGTGTGGTAAGGGTTACTTGGAGTTTTGTACATGTAGGAACAACCTTACCCATTGCATGATTAAAAGTAAAATCCACCATATCAATTTCAAATGTGTTAGCATTTGCCTCCCATTTGTGAGATACTGTTTTATGCTGAATACAAACCATCAGAGTTCTAAAAAACAAGCTGCCCCTTTCCTACGAATGCCATTCTTACAGAACCAGACCAACACAAATTAAATCTCTGACAACAATTCCTTTGTGCACACAGACTCATGGTGTGATTCTAGGCAGAAAACAGTATTCCTGGGTGATACGAGTACACCTTAACTTCTAGAGAAGACATACTCCACAATATCTTACAAGTTCAAGGCACTTACATTTCTTCCTTAACATAAAATGTAAAACACAACTTTAAAAGTGGAAGGAAAATGTACCATGTTAATTTCAAATGTGTTAGCATTTGCCTCTCATTTGTGAGAAAGTGATTTCTGCTGAATGCTAACCATCACAGTTCAAGAAAACAAGCTGCCCCTTTCCTGTGAGTGCAAGGCTAACAGAGCAAGAGCAACACAAATTAAATCTCTGATAACAATTCCTGTGTGCACACAGACTCATGGTGTGATTCTAGGCAGAAAACAGTATTCCTGGGTGATACCAGTACACCTTAACTTATGGTGAAGACATACTCAATAATATCTTACAAGTTCAAGACAGTTAAATATCTCCCAAAACACAAAATGTGAAACACAACTTTAAAAGAAGAATCACATTTCTATTATTTATATCAAAATGCACCACATACATCCCCTCTCAAATTCATAACTCACCTTTAAAAGTAGTTAGTTCAGAAAGAAATGTGGCACTCAAACAGCAGATTATCACAGCAACAATCTCTGAGCTGTACACCTCTCTCCTCTCACCAGAACCACTTAATGGCAATGTTTCCCTCTCTTTTTTCACACATATACATGTTAACTCCAAATCACAGTGCTTCCCACATTTTTTTCAAATGGAAACACACATTTCTATTGGTTGGAAATTTCAACCCTTTCCAAATGATCCCTTCCCCCAACATGACTTCTGCCTGCTACCATAGCAACAGGTCACGGAACACTGGTGTGAGCAGAGAGGTCATAAGTTAAACACACAATGTTTCTAATCCTTAGAGCAAGAGTGCTTGACTTTTCAAACCTAACAGCAAATCCAAAGTAATGTTCTGTGGGTACACATTTTTCTGAACCAATACAAAACATGCTTGTAAAAATCTAAACATACAGCCTAGTTTTAACTGTAAAATGGTTTGAATCAGCCAATCAGTTCTTTTAAAAAAAAAAAGTATGTTAGCCTCCATTTTACAACTATGGGGCAGATTTATGTTCCCTGGCGCATCCCTGCAAATCAGCATGTATGCGCCAGGGAAGATGCGTCACGCAAGTTTGCCCTTGCGCCACCGCAGATGCGCCGCATTTACAATGCGGTGCATCGTGGCGCAAGGACAAGCAGATACGTGACGCATCTGCCGGCGTAAGTTTGGCGCAGTGCTGAAGTTGCGTCGCAAGCGCGACGCAACTCCAGCACTGTTCCAACCTTTCCTATCCCTAACATGGTGCGTCAAGCCTTACGCCTGCTTCAAGCAGGCACAGGGTTTTGACGCATCAGCGTTGGGAAAGTGACTCAGTGAAATCTTATAGATTTCACTGAGTCACTTTTCAGGGGCGTTCCTGCGACAGAACGCCCCCCCTGAGTTGAAACGCCCACATGAAACCTGACGCAGGTTTCATGTGGCGCAGGACTTTACACCGTGACGCATCTCCATAGATGCGTCACGATGTAAATGGGGCGCAACATGGTGCAGGGTTTACGCCGCCGCTGCGTCACAAAAGTGACGCAATGGCGGCGTAAAAGTGGCGCAAGTCCGATATAAATCTGCCCCTATCTTTCTTTTCATATTGCCATTCTACTGAAAGACACCTTCTGAGTGCATCCAGATCTCCTTGGAAGATGTTCACAGTGTGGATTATAGGTCACAGCTATGTCTTCTGGAGTGAAAAGTTTGCAGAAAAAAGAGGTATTGTGAAAGATCTTGCTTTGCCAACTGTAGACATTAAATGGATTGGTCAGAGAGGGCTAAAGTGGCACCAATTAATGCCTTTGGTGAAAACCTTTCTACATCTCCCACGGCCTAACCTTATTATTGTGCACTGTGGTGGAAATGACCTAGGCACTTTAACTGGGGTAGGTCTGGAAATGCTTATTAAGGACACCTTTGTGCAATTGATGTCACTTTTTCCACAAACTGCCTTTGTATATTCTAATATATGCCAAAGGCAAAAGTGGAACTGGTCCAACCAATTTTGTCCGCAGATTGACAAAGCAAGAAAGCACGTCAATAAGTCTGTTTCTGCTTTCCTTAGAGACTATGGTATGGGTTCTATATACCACAACAACTTGCGTTACAACATGCAAGACATTTATAGAGGAGACGGTGTACATTTCAATGATGAAGGGAACAGAGTCTTCCTCTTGAACTTTAGACTCTGCATCGGTACTTACTTGTAGGTACCAAAAAAACACTTCATAAACACAACGGCTCTTTTTAGAGCCACCTAACAGCTAAACATTTAATTTACATTTTTAATTCTATTTTTTTTATTTATTTTTTTACCGCCGTACGTGTACCGTATGCGCACAGTACGCGTACCACACAATTAAAAAAATAATAATAATATTTTTGACACTTCTGGGTCCTTCTTGGACCCCTGACAAAGGCTAGGGGGTCTGCAACTCTCTACCTTGCCCCCTTTTCACGTTCTTCACCTTTGTTTTTCAGTGCGAGACACACAAAATGGCGGCCGACACTTCCTGATTTCAACCGACTGGAATGTTTACTGTCATGTAACCACCAATCAGAATTACGCTCGCGCACGGCAGCGTGCGCGCGGCTATAGATATGTAAGTACTTTTAACTGCAATTTTCTCAGGAACTACTGAACAGATTGACTCCAGATATGCAAAAGGCACTTCCCTGACCTGAGGACTTTCTCTTTGCCAAATTTCAAATAATTCAGTTCATCCATTTGGGCTGTACCTTGGACTAAAGGTCCCTATGGAAAAATGCATGGGAAAAACGCGTTTTGGGACCCCCCTTTTTTCTCAGCCCCCACTTGACGAATCACCCCGAGACTTTCAGGGTACGCGCCCCACCTATTTTGAAAATTTCGCTGATCATTAGTAGACTTGTGAATTGTAGAGTGTCTAGCTGGTTGTACAGATCAGTTCGGATCAAGAAATTAACGGGGGGTGAATAGTTGCAGCCTCACGCTCATACCTGCACTTTAAAAAAACGCTTATTTGCACATTCGAAAGGGCTTTTCCTTTCCATCTCTTTTAAATTTGAATCTGTTACCTTTGTACTGTATGTTTTTTAACTGTATTGGTGCTGTACTGGTAAAGCTCTCAGCTCGTTGCTACAGTATTCATGGTGTGCTGCAATCCTCACCTGTCTACTCGACGTTACCATATCGCGCTGATCTGCCTGTTTCCAACGCCATTTTTGAAAGTCAGCGCTCTAGCCTTTTCGCGCCTCTGTCTATTTCTGGGATGGAGACGCAAGTGCGCAGCCCTGATCATTAGTAGACTTGTGAATTGTAGAGTGTCTAGCTGGTTGTACAGATCAGTTCAGATCAAGAAATTAACGGGGGGTGAATAGTTGCAGCCTCACGCTCATACCTGCACTTTAAAAAAAAACGCTTATTTGCACATTTGAAAGGGCTTTTCCTTTCCTTCTCTTTTAAATTTGAATCTGTTACCTTTGTACTGTATGTTTTTTTAACTGTATTGGTGCTGTACTGGTAAAGCTCTCAGCTCGTTGCTACAGTATTCATGGTGTGCTGCAATCCTCACCTGTCTACTCGCACGTTACCATATCGCGCTGATCTGCCTGTTTCCAACGCCATTTTTGAAAGTCAGCGCTATAGCCTTTTCGCGCCTCTGTCTATTTCTTGGATTGAGACGCAAGTGCGCAGCCCTGATCATTAGTAGACTTGTGAATTGTAGAGTGTCTAGCTGGTTGTACAGATCAGTTCGGATCAAGAAATTAACGGGGGGTGAATAGTTGCAGCCTCACGCTCATACCTGCACTTTAAAAAAACGCTTATTTGCACATTCGAAAGGGCTTTTCCTTTCCATCTCTTTTAAATTTGAATCTGTTACCTTTGTACTGTATGTTTTTTAACTGTATTGGTGCTGTACTGGTAAAGCTCTCAGCTCGTTGCTACAGTATTCATGGTGTGCTGCAATCCTCACCTGTCTACTCGCACGTTACCATATCGCGCTGATCTGCCTGTTTCCAACGCCATTTTTGAAAGTCAGCGCTATAGCCTTTTCGCGCCTCTGTCTATTTCTTGGATGGAGACGCAAGTGCGCAGCCCTGATCATTAGTAGACTTGTGAATTGTAGAGTGTCTAGCTGGTTGTACAGATCAGTTTGGATCAAGAAATTAACGGGGGGTGAATAGTTGCAGCCTCACGCTCATACCTGCACTTTAAAAAAACGCTTATTTGCACATTCGAAAGGGCTTTTCCTTTCCATCTCTTTTAAATTTGAATCTGTTACCTTTGTACTGTATGTTTTTTAACTGTATTGGTGCTGTACTGGTAAAGCTCTCAGCTCGTTGCTACAGTATTCATGGTGTGCTGCAATCCTCACCTGTCTACTCGCACGTTACCATATCGCGCTGATATGCCTGTTTCCAGCGCCATTTTTGAAAGTCAGCGCTCTAGCCTTTTCGCGCCTCTGTCTATTTCTTGGATGGAGACGCAAGTGTGCAGCGCGCGTGTGCAGCGGGCGCACCGGCGGCGCGCCGGAGGCGTGCCAGAGGCAAGCCCGTCTGCGCCCGACCGCGACTAGCCCGCGACTAGCGCTAGCCTTGCTGCTCTATCTGTATCTAACGGGGGAATTGCCTGGACGAGAGAGGAACTCTTAGCCCTCGCGGCGGGCAACTGCCCCTTGCGCCACAATTTGAATGTCGGGACTGGTAAAATTAGGAAAGGTAAATTGGGGAAAGAGATATGCAAGGCTTGCAATTTCGCTATTATGCCTTTGTTGAAGCCATCTGAGTCAGTTGTACCTGCTCAACAGCTGGAACAGAGAGGTGGGGACAGTTTTAGGGCGGGTTACATTAATTGCAGGTCCCTTCCCAAGCATGCTGACGATATATGGTTAAGTATGAAATGTGAAGCCTGGGACATAGTTTTTCTGATGGAAACTTGGCTGAGAGAAAGCTCTCAGCCGGATATTGCGCTGGCAGTTCCCTCGGGTTACAGACTTGTGGCTGCAAATCGAGCTATGGACCAAAGGGGAGGCGGGGTAGCGATTATTGTACGGGATAAGTGGGACGTCTCCTTCAAGAAGTTGGAGGAGTTTGGTCCCATTGAGGCCTTATCCTTTAATGTTTCCTGCCCTTCCTACCCCATAATGGCGGGCCTACTTATATATAGGCCACCTTCATCTTCTGTTAGCTATTTAACTGGTCTGTATGAGTGGATTAGCAGCTCAGTTGTGAATTTCCCCCTATTCACGGTCCTAGGGGACTTCAATCTCCATGTGGATGATAGCGAAAGTGTGGAAGCCAGTAAACTTATTGGTACACTTCAGGGGTTTAATCTTGTACAGAAGGTGCAGAGTGCGACTCACAGAGGAGGTCATATATTGGACCTGGTGTTTACAAATGACCCGACCCTGGTAATGAGTTCTCCTCTAGAAGTCACCTGGTCTGACCATTATTTTGTTCCTTTTCTGTTCAAAAGAAACTATAAACCCAAGACAGGCTCTCACGCTACGATTGAGACTAGAGATTGGCGGAAGGTTCTGCCAACTACTTTCATTTATAATTGGGGAATGTCTCCTTCCCATCTTACGGGGGATGTCAATCAGGATGTTATAGCTTTTAAGAAGCAAGTAACCCTAACTCTAGATAACATTGCTCCGAGGGTGTTGAGAAACACTGTTCGTAATCGTCCTTCCGCCCCTTGGTTTACGGATGATCTTAAAACCAGAAAGAGTGCCTGTAAGAAGTTGGAAAGAGTCTGGCGACGGAATTATTCCTTAGAAGCCAAACTCATTTATAAAAACGCCCTTAGGACCTTTCATCGTATTAAGCGGTCAGCCATGAGAAACTATTTTGCCAATCAGATTCAAGCGGCTAATAATTCAAATAAAGAAATCTTCAAGATTGTAGAAGGTTTCACTAATCCTCTGGCCTCCTTTAGCTCCATACCTGTCTCTCAAAACTTATGCGAAAATCTGGCAACCTTTTTTTATGAGAAAATTGCAGAAATATATTCTTCGTTTCCTCCCTGCAAAGAACCGGATTTAATCATGAGTAATGGGTATGGAAATCAGGCCTGGACTAATTTTGCCATCTTTGAAGACACTGAATCTCTGGTCGACCTTGAACTTGTAAAATCGGGTTCTCCGGCAGATCCTCTCCCTGCTAGGTTCTATAAGATACTTGCTCAGGGGCTAAATCCGGTCCTAAATACCATCTGGAACCAGTCATTGAAAACAGGAAATTATCCAGCGGATTGGAAGAAAGCCTTAGTCAGGCCCATCTTAAAAAAAGAAGGAGCCGACCCCTTGGTATTAAAAAATTACCGTCCTATATCTTTACTCTCAGCTTCAGCTAAGGTCTTGGAGAAGGAAGTACAGAGGCAACTATCGAGGTTTTTGGATTCCAACAACCAGTTGCATGACTCCCAATCAGATTTCAGAGCTACCTTTAGCACTGAGACCGCGCTCCTGGAGACGACGGAGATTCTGAGAGAAACTGTGGACAAAGGACACTGTGCAATGCTTGTGTTACTAGACCTTTCTGCGGCATTTGATACCGTGTCCCATAAAATCTTAATGCACAGATTAAAGAACATTGGTCTATCAGGAGCAGTCCTGTCGTGGTTTCAGCCTTTTTTAGAGGGACGCTCACAACAGGTGGTGTTGGGTCCGCACTCCTCACAAACAAAAATGTTGTCATGCGGAGTTCCTCAGGGCTCTGCATTGAGCCCAACATTGTTTAATGTTTACCTGGCTCCCTTAGCCCCTATAATTGAGAAACATGGCCTACGTGTTGTCAACTACGCTGATGACACTCAGCTCCTTTTCTCGTTTCATGAAAAGGATGAGGGAAGGATGTTGTATGTTAAGAGATGTATGTTGGACATAGTATCCTGGATGTCGGACAACTGTTTAAAGTTGAACACTGAAAAGACGGAAGTCCTATTTTTTAACAATCATTATCCATTGTCCTCAGACTGTTGGTGGCCTACCACCCTAAATCCCGCGCCGTCCCCAGTTAGGGTGGTTCGGAACCTGGGCGTTAAGATGGATATAGAGCTTTCAGGAAAGGATCACATTGCTCAGCTCTCCGCAGTTTGTTTTTGGAAGCTTAGAATGTTACGCCGTCTTCTTTACTTTCTGCCTGTAGACTGTCGTCAAACGGTGGCACATGCCACCATTACTTCACGTTTGGATTACGCAAACAGTCTATTTATTGGACTTCCAGACTATCTGATAAACAGGCTCCAGCTAATTCAAAATGCAGCAGCTAGATTAATCAGAAATATTCCTGTCCGCCATAGTATTTCTCCTCATCTGGCCAGTTTACACTGGTTACCTATAAGGAAAAGAGTGATTTTCAAGGCGATGGTATTAACCCATCGCGCCTTGCATAATACCGGCCCTCCATATCTTAGAGCTAGAATTCAAAGATACGCACAAAATAGATCTCTAAGATCCAATCATTTGAACCTTCTTAAGGTACCTAAATTTAGAAAGGTCAGAATGGGTGGTCGGTCTTTTTCTGTCCGGGCACCCACCATCTGGAATTCTATGCCGAAGGATCTCAGAGCACTGGAGAAAGAAAATGTTTTCAGAAAGGCCTTGAAAACCTGGCTCTTTCCTATGCATTAATTCTCCTCCCTACTGATCACAGCTCCTTTCTCAGTTCAGGTCCTCATGATTAGCTATAGCGCCGGGACACTTCCGTTGGAGGTAGCTGCGCGCTATACAAGCTTTTATAACATAACATAACATAACATAACATTCGTCAACCGGCGCCAAAGTTATTCCAAATAGAATGTTGCGGATTTCCTATGGAAACACGGTCCTAACTATAACTATCTACTGGCGATCGCCAGTAGGTAATATATATATATATATATATATATATATCAAGTGGAACAGCCGGTCCTTTAAAATACTTGTTAGGGCCTCGCGTCATTCTACATTGTGTTCATCAGATCACTTCCTGTGTCAGCAAGTGACGTATGACTGCCTGGGGCATAGTACTGCTCTGCGTGACTGCTAATTTGCATAGTACAGGATTTTGGCCCGAAACATTGACGTTGCTAATTCTACGTTGGAAAAGCGAAGTCGATTTCTGCAGTGCACACTACATTTACAATCTGTTTTTTAACAAATATTTCAGATTGCTATACAGTCAAGAGGTTAGTAAACTGTGTACCTTAAAGTGGATCATAGCGCTTAGAAACAGCAAGTGTGGTATGAAATGCTCCATAAAAAGTTTTTATAATGATATCCGTAGGTCTCGATTCCAGGTAAATCATCCCGTTTGCCAAAGGCTCCATTGGGAGTGTGTCTGCTCTCTGAAGACCCATCAACGTAGCTGGAGTGTCTGATTTCAAGAAAGGCACGGGGCTATTAGGTTTCTCCAAATGGAGGTGTTCTAAAATGCAAATCTCCAAGGAAGACCATTTGAAGTTGAGTAATTTTTTCTCAAAACATGTGAAAATGGTAATGTACTGGCTTTTGCTTTCCTTGACACATTGTAAGACTCACATGTAAAGTACTGTTTTAACAGAGATTCATTTGGAAATATAGAATGAGATGGCATCTGTGGTTAGCAGGTGTTTTATGTAAGTGTCTCCTTATTTACAAATATACTTATGCTACTATAGGGAGATTCACCATCTATTTGGATTATAGGAATATAGGAACTAATACAGCTACACAATATGGGAGATGATTGTGTCTAAATATGTGGTTGGTAAGGGGTTGATGGTTGTGTCCCGGGTGGGAGTGTGTGTATTTCATACCTTGATGTTTCAGATCTCTTGCCTTTAGAAGACAGACTGGGCATCAATGTACTCAAGGCCATATTTATGGCAAAGTCATGCAGGGCAGCAAGTCGCCTTTCTGCTCTGTGCTGCATGACAGAGAAGGGGCAGGTATGTACCATATTTTAAAGAATACGGTGCATTCCTGCCTTTATCCCTGTGCTGGGGTCATTTTGGCTGCCTAGCGCCAACCCATGCAACTTTGCACCATGATGCAAGGGTGCCTGAATTATATGGAGGATTGTTTTGTGCAGGAAAGAGCACCTTCCTGCACAAAAACAATCCCCTGAGGGATCTTCCTCTTTTTATGTGTACAGCAAAATGGAGAACACATAGAAAGAGGAAAAAACAAGGAAAAATAAAAATATTTCTGCCTGCTGTGGCCCCCCTGGTAAGGCGTTGCATTCAGGCGCATTCCCAGGGCCACAACTTTTGGTAAGTCTTTAACGCATCAAAATTACTTCAGAATATCCATGCAGCACCCATGGAATGCCTCCCTGGTGCAGAGTAATGCAATGCAGCAATTTGCGCTGCGCTGCGTTGCGTTACTCTGGATTTATGAAGCCACTCTGGGCTAGGCAAGGTGGCCTTGTGTGGCTTCATAAATCGCATTGTGGGCTTGTGTTGCACATTCACCACATTGCATGGTGCATGTGCCACACAATCCTCTCATAAATAAGCCCCTCATTCTTTGCCCAAAGAAGATTTAGATACATGTAACAGGCTAAACCATTGGTAAAGGAGTATGCACTCTTTAATCATTTTCTTTGGTTTAGGATAGGAGAATTCAGCTCTCTTGTGGGGAGCTGATTTGCTGCATGTAAATCGCCCCAATCTACCCCCCCACCCCCAGAGAAATAAATCTGTCTAGGCAGAGGGTCAGTGGAAACAGTGACCAACTCTGTATCAGGAGGGGTGTGCCTTGGTTAATTGAATCCCTTGTGCTTTGGATCAATCCTTTACAAAGTATTGAAATGGGAATAACAGTGAATGAAAGTGCAGGGAATTGACTGCAACAGGGACTCTAACTACTTATGAGCATGTCAGCAGCAGGCCATGGCACTGATATCATTCACTTGGGGAGCCATCCCAGTAAGCATCAGTGAAAGCAAGGGTTTGATGAAAGGACATAATGCTCACATGCTCATCACTATAAAATGAGCAAATGTGATGTTCTCTGCAGAGAATTAGATTATAAAAAAATTATAGGGGAATTTAATACGGTGTGTGGAGGAAAGCACACATACCTATTTACATCACAGGTTTACTAAAGGGAAGTGTAGGACCTTGTGTTTTGTGCAATGCCTAACTCTATCCAAATTAATGCCTAGAAGAATAAGAACCTGATTTAGGTTTCTCCATCACAACGATGATGGATATCCCGTCCGACAAAATATAAATCCCATTATATCCTAGGTGATTTATATTTCGGTTGACAGGATATCTGTCACCGTTGTGATGGATTAACCCGTCCACCGAGATCTAAGCCAGGCCCTAAGCCTTTTCCTTCTTAAAATCAGAACACACATTTTGGAAAAGATCATTCCACATGACAGTCTATGCACATATGTTCTATTTACATATTTGTTTCCCATATTACCCATGTGCTGATGGCCAATCCAGAGCTGCTAGCATCAACTTTTATTGCTAGCCATCATGGTCAAGAAAAAAGGCCACATACATGCATGAAAAGTTTAGGGTGCTACTACATGAACAAGAAGTGGCATGAGATCATAACACTTCACACATGTGTTTAGCATCTCTACATTTCAGTGCATTACAAGATTTAACAAAGGAGATTTTGTATAGGAGGTTGTACATAAAAATGTGACGCAACCCAGATGCAAAATCTGGGCAGCAACTTCTATATATATATATTTTTGTACCTCTGCCACAAAGAAATTGACAACGAGGAACATCTTGGCAGTAAATCTACTATGCTTGGTTGGGTGCAAAGTCTGCATTTTAGAGGGTTAAGGCAACTACTACATACATCTTTGTGTCCCCAATAAATCTTAGTGAATAATAATAATAGTAGGATTACTATAGAGGTAAACACATTTGGTAGCTAGAACTGTGTTTTGTCTAGTCTCAGTTTTGAATCAAATTATCATAGAGGGATGATATTTTTATTTTATGTAGCTAGATGAGTGGGCTACTGCTCTTAACACAGACCCTTTTGTTACTTGTTAGTGTTCATAATTAGCAATCCTTCTAATACAGCACAGTGAGATGTGAAGGACACAAGACTCCCACACCTTTTAACCCTCACTGCCTTATGTAACACATCCTGTACATTCATTTACACACATATGATTCATTGTCAATGTATAATGTGTAAACATGATGTAAAGCACTTTGACACCCTACATAGGAATGAGTAGGTCTATAAAAGAAATGAGACAAAATTGTGATATTTAAATTATTTGTTTAAATACTGGGACAGATCAACACATCTAACATTCTTACAGTGCATACACATTTCATATCAGGGTCTGAACAAAGTCAAAACCATGCCTCTATTAACTACTTGTGAAGTAATAACAAGATGTGTGCAATAGTTTCCCCTCTGCATTTGCATCTAGATGTGAGACTCCAGATAGCTCCCAGTGAGGATAGAACGAAAGAAGGTCTGATTGCCCCTTAACTTCACTCTCTGACTTTGGCCTTTGTTTTGGCCCCAGCTCAAATTTGAAATTAAAGGTGGGTGGAATGTTTCATTCTGCCCTTGCAATTGGCGGAATTTGGCGACTCTGTGTTACTCTTGTAACGCACAGTTCTGGCCGAATTCCACGAATGGCCGCATGCCAGAATTTTTTCCCACGAGGCTCCAGAAATGTGAGCGAGATTTGGCGGTTGATTGGGTCATTTTCTAATGTGGGCAGTTGCGGTGAGAGGGCTGCTTCTTGAGTAGATTTGGTGCTGCGTGAGTAGATTTTCTACGCAAAAGGCAGCTAAAACAACTCGAATGGTCCCATGCTCTTGAGCACCACATGGTGCCATTTGTGCTGGTCTTTTAGGGGAAGCGGCATTAACCCCATGGGTTAAGACACGCGTGCCGTTACTATGCAAGTGGAACACTGCTTGCCTTAACAACGCACATGCTTTAACAGCACATATGCCTGAACCATGCATATATACATGGTTAGGGCAGTCAGCAGTCAGCCATCTAGTTCTGGGAACCGGAGGAGTGGGGAGAAATACAGGAAGGAGAGGAAGGACTGAGACGTGGCTTAGTAAGTAGGGTTTGGGGAGAGGGGCTTAGTATTCAGGGTTGGTAGTTTTTAGGGGGGTTAGTTTTCAGTGGGTAGCTAAAGCTACTGCCCCTTCACCCTCAGGGCAGGGAGGAAGGGGCAGTTTTCAGGACTGGTGGCCGTTTTAGGTCTCAGGGTGGGGGGCTGGGTAGTTTTTTGGCCTGGGGGCTTTTCAGGGCTCAGGGCAGGGGTTGGGATATATATATCTATATATGTATATATATATATATATTCACTGAAAAAACCATAGGTTTCACACATGTTATAGTTAGCTGGAAATTTTACTGATAAAAAACCAATGAAATTCCCCCGTTATAGTTACTGTAGGCAACTATAACTCACGCGACCGTAATCCTTTTTCAGTGAATTAGCAAGGTTTTTTAAATGCTAATTCCTAACTATAACGTGTGTGAAACCTATGGTTTTTTCAGTGAATTTGTACGGTTTTTTAAATGCTAAGTTACTTTACGCCATTCGTGGCGTGCGCACCCACTTAACGCAGTTCGTTCCGTGCGCGCACGGTGCGCTTCGCGCACCGTGCGCGCACAGTGAGCACGCGGTGCGCTTCGCGCACCGCGCGCCCACTTTACGCACTTAGTGCCGTACACGCAAGGTGGGCACGTTACGCACCGTGCGCACATGGAGGACATATTATGCGCTTCCTTGTGATAGGTAATCTGTTAAATTTAATTTGTAAGTGATGACAATAATATGCCATGGACAGAGAGTGTGTTTTTTTAAAAAATATTTTTTAGCGTAAGCGCACGGTACGCGTACGGTAAGCGTAATCGGCGAAATTTTCAAAAAATAAAAATGTACCGTTTTTGGCCTTGGGGGATCTTTGAGGACTCAACTAACATGGCTATGTGCATGGGCGCTGTCTAAACAGCCCCTTTATATGTTTTTTGCCTTTGTTTACAGCCCCTCCCTCACAGTGCGAGAGAGAAAATGGCGGCCGCCGCTTCCTGGTTTCGACCGATTCGAATGTTTACTTAGATGTAACAGCCAATCAGAATCGCGCTCGCGCACGTCACCGTACGCGTACGGTAAGCGTACCGTAAGCGCACCGTAAGCTGGCTCAGATATATATATTGATTTAAAGGCTATTTTCTCAGAATCTACTGAACAGATTTACACCAAACCAACAAAAGGCACTTCCTTGACCTGAGGACTACCTCTCAGCCGTTCGGGCTGTAGCTGTGTCTAAAGGTCCTATGGAAAAATGCATGGGAAAAACGCGTTTTGGGACCCCCCTTTTATCTCAGCCCCCGCTTGACGAATCCCCCCGAGACTTTCAGGGTAGGAGCGGAGCGTAGCGCCCCACCTATTTTGAAAAATTTGCGAGGATTCGTTAACCGGCGCCAAAGTTATTCAAAATAGAATGTTGAGGATTTCCTATGGAAACGTGGTCCTAACTATAACTACCTACTGGCGACCGCCAGTAGGTAATATATATATATATATATATATATATATTACCTACTGGCGGTCGCCAGTAGGTAGTTATAGTTAGGACCCTGTTTCCATAGGAAATCCGCAACATTCTATTTTGAATAACTTTGGCGCCGGTCGACGAATCCTCGCGAATTTCTCAAAATAGGTGGGGCGCTACGCTCCGCTCCTACCCTGAAAGTCTCGGGGGGATTCGTCAAGCGGTGGCTGAGATAAAAGGGGGTCCCAAAATGCGTTTTTCCCATGCATTTTTCCATAGGACCTTTAGACAGGGCTACAGCCCGAACGGCTGAACAGAATTACTAGAAATTTGGCAGAGAGGTAGTCCTCAGGTCAAGGAAGTGCCTTTTGTAGGTTTGGTGTAAATCTGTTCAGTAGATTCTGAGAAAATAGCCTTTAAATCAATATATATATCTGAGCCAGCTTACAGTACGCTTACCGTAAGCTTACCGTACGCGTACGATGGCGCGCGCGAGCGCGATTCTGATTGGCTGTTAGATCTTAGTAAACATTCGAATCGGCCGAAACCAGGAAGCGGCGGCCGCCATTTTGTGTATTTCACTCCGGTAAAAAATGTGATATCTTGAAAAGGGGGCAAGGGAGAGAGTTACAGACCCCCTAACATTTGTAAGGGGGTCAAAGAAGGACAGAAAAGTACAAAGAAAACATTTATTGATTTTTTTAAAAAATCACGGGGTACGCGTACGGTAAGCTTACGGTAAGCGTACGGTAAAAAAAAAAAAAAAAGAAATGAAATTCAGATTTAAGTGTTTAGATATTAGGGGGCTCTAAAAAGAGCCGTTGTGTTTATTAAGTGATTTTTTAGTGGTACCTACAAGTAAGTACCGATGCAGAGTCTAAGGTTCAAGAGGAAGACTCTGTTCCCTTCATCATTGAAGTGCACACCATCTCCTCTATAAATGTCTTGCATGTCGTAACGCAAGTTGCTGTGGTAAATGGAACCCATACCATAGTCACGGAGGAAAGCAGAAACAGATTTGTTGACGTGCTTTCTTGCTTTGTCAATCTGCGGACAGAAATGATTGGACCAGTTCCATTTTTGCCTTTGGCATATGTTAGAAAACACAAAGGCAGTTTTAGGGAAAAGTGAAAACAGTTGTGCAAAGGTGTCCTTCATAAGCATTTCCAGACCTACCCCAGTCAAAGTGCCTAGGTCATTGCCACCACAGTGCACTATTATGAGGTCAGGGTGTTGGATTTGCATGAAGGATTTCACCAATGGCATCAATTGGTGCCACTTTAACCCTCTCTGACCAATCCATTTAATGTATACATTTGGCAAAGCAAGGTCTCTCACCATACCTGTTTTCTCTGCAAACTTTTCACTCCAGAAGACATAGCTGTGCCCTACAATCCACACTGTGAACATCTTCAAAGGAGAACTGGATGCACTCAGGAGGTGTCTTTCAGTAGAATGGCAATATGAAAAGAAAGACAGTTTGGAAATGGAGGCATACATATTTTTTTCAAAAAAAAAAGAACTGATTGGCTGTTTCATACCATTCTAGAATAAAAACTAGGCTGTATGTGTAAATTAATAGAAGCATGTTTTGTATTGGTACAGACAAATGTGTAACCAAAGAACAGTACTATGGATTTGCTGTTAGGTTTGAAAAGTCAAGCACTCTTGCTCTGTGGAATTGAAACATTGTTTGGTGAACTTCTGACCTGACTCCACACAGCAGTGTTCCATGAGCTGTTGCTATGGTAGCAGGCAGAAGTCAAGTTGGGGGAAGGGTACTAGGCAGAAGTCAAGTTGGGGGCAGGGTACTTTTGGAAAAGGGTTGGTTTTCAACCAATAGAAATGTGTGATTACATTTGAAAAAAAGGGGCAAGCACTGAGATTTGAAACTTACATGTATATGTGTGGAAAAATAGAGGGAAACTTTGCCATTATCTGGTTCTGCTGAGAGGAGAGAGGTGTAGAGAACAGAGATCCTGGCTCTGATAATCTGCTGTTTGAGTGCCACATTTCTTTCACAACTAACTAATTTTAAAGGTGAGGTTAGAGTTTGAGAGGGGATGTATATGGTAAATTAAGAAATGAATAATAGAAATGTAATTCTTTTTGTTGAAGTTGCATTTATTATTTTCTGTTTTGGGAGAAATTTAAATGTGAGGAACATGTAAAATAATATGGACTACGTTTTCACGATAAATTAAGGTGTATTGGTATAAAAAATGAATAGTTTAAGGGTTTGAGGTTGGACTCAGTAATGCAAATACATTCAGCATCACTAAGGCTGGTTGCCCTTGGTGGAATGTAGGCAGTCACCCAGGTTACACATGTTGGGAAATATAGGCAGAGATTTATTGTGTACAACTCTGGTAATTTTATATTTGCATTAGTAGGAAAAAGGGGGAGCGATTTTTTGGTGCAGAAGCAGACTCTTAGCACACACCCAGCTCCTTTCCATGTATAATCATGCACAGTATTTACAAGCGAGTGGGGTTTGAGGTTTCAGTCTGTAATGCAAATACATTCAGCATCACTAAGGCTGGTTGCCCTTGCTGGAGTGTAGGCAGTCACCCAGGATACACATGGTGGTGGTCGGAAAAAGCAGTTTGGACATGTGCATTTAAAAAAATCTGAAAAGTGGATTCATAATGTGTCAGTCTGTAAAAGTAATTATCACTTGCCAAAAAAAAAGAGCAGTAAGTGTGCATTCAAATTGGCAAAGAAATTTCGTTTTGTGACTAATGTGAAAACATGACTCTGTGTGCAAATAGGAATTACAGGCAGAGATTTATTGCGTTTTGCTCTGGTGATTTCACAGTTGCATTAGTAGGAAAAAGGGGGAGCGATTTTTTGGTGCAGAAGCAGACTCTTAGCACACACCCAGCTCCTTTCCATGTATAATCATGAACAGCATTTACAAGCGAGTGGGGTTTGAGGTTTCAGTCTGTAATGCAAAGACATTCAGCATCACTAAGGCTGGTTGCCCTTGCTGGAGTGTAGGCAGTCACCCAGGATACACATGGTGGTGGTCTGAAAAAGCAGTCTGGACATGTGCATTTAAAAAAATCTGAAAAGTGGATTCATAATGTGTCAGTCTGTAAAAGTGATTATCACTTGCCAAAAAAAAAGAGCAGTAAGTGTGCATTCAAATTGGCAAAGAAATTTCGTTTTGTGACTAATGTGAAAACATGACTCTGTGTGCAAATAGGAATTACAGGCAGAGATTTATTGCGTTTTGCTCTGGTGATTTCACAGTTGCATTAGTAGGAAAAAGGGGGAGCGATGTTTTGGTGCAGAAGCAGACTCTTAGCACACACCCAGCTCCTTTCCATGTATAATCATGCACAGTATTTACAAGCGAGTGGGGTTTGAGGTTTCAGTCTGTAATGCAAATACATTCAGCATCACTAAGGCTGGTTGCCCTTGCTGGAGTGTAGGCAGTCACCCAGGATACACATGGTGGTGGTCTGAAAAAGCAGTTTGGACATGTGCATTTAAAAAAATCTGAAAAGTGGATTCATAATGTGTCAGTCTGTAAAAGTGATTATCACTTGCCAAAAAAAAAGAGCAGTAAGTGTGCATTCAAATTGGCAAAGAAATTTCGTTTTGTGACTAATGTGAAAACATGACTCTGTGTGCAAATAGGAATTACAGGCAGAGATTTATTGCGTTTTGCTCTGGTGATTTCACAGTTGCATTAGTAGGAAAAAGGGGGAGCGATTTTTTGGTGCAGTCACCCAGGATACACAATGTGTCAGTCTGTAAAAGTGATTATCACTTGCCAAAAAAAAAGAGCAGTAAGTGTGCATTCAAATTGGCAAAGAAATTTCGTTTTGTGACTATTGTGAAAAGAAATGTAGTAATATATTTAAATAAAATAAAGGAATTTTTTTTTAGTTTAAAAAAAAACCTATATTTGAAGACAACTGGAGGACCAAAGTTAGTAGAAGATGCTCATGTTGGGAAAAAGAAAAAATCTTCTGGTAAGCAGACAAAACAATTTCTAAAAAATATATTCAAAAGAAGGAAAAATGTACAAAATGTCTGTACTGGAAAGAATGTTTTGAAAAGAAAAGGACAGGAAAAAATTGAGAATTTAGTTAATGCAAATATACCTTCTGCAACTGAAAAGATTTACATAAATAGAAAAACAGCGTTTAAAGAGATACGTAGAAAAATGTTTCAGAGAAGAGTTATGTCCAATTTGATAAAGGATGTGAAGAAATATAAGCAAAAGAGTAAGTTTTATAAAAGAAAAAAAGAAATTGAAGCCATTGCAGCAAAGGCATTAGAATTAAAAAGGAAACTATTCATTTTAATTTTGAATAGGATGCGTACATTAGACAAAATGGTTAATGTACTGAAATCACATAGCAAAAGGAAAAGAGTAGTGAACAGAACAAACTTTTGTAAAGTGTTTTTTGGAAAGTGGATGCATAGTTCAAGTAGTGAACCTTTTTTTAATGAAGAGTGCTATTTTCAAAGTAATAGTTTGCTGCATGCAGTTGACACCAGAGGTCGTGCTTACGAAGTAAAAAATGGTTGCATAATGGAGAAGGAGATAATGGTTCCAAGAGATGAGGTACAAGTGATGGCTGATGAGGCTATGGGGAGACGTCCTAAAGCCCCAGTGTACACTTGGAATTGTAGTAGTATTTGCACTGTGCGTCAGGAATCTATTGACAAATTTCGTGAGTTTCTAAGAGAATATAGCAAAAAAAGTGTGAAACAGAAGATTAAGGTGCTTCAAAGTCTAGATCCATGCAGAGTGAGAGAGAATACTGGTTTGCAGGGTCATTCTCTGGCTTGTCTATCTAGAAAAGTGTGTAATAGTGTTTTCCATCATTTTAGGATGCTGGCTGTTCATCATACTGAAATGAGAAAGTTTGTGAGACGGTTGTATTTTGCCAAAAGTCCAGCAATAAAGTTAAATGAATTGAATAGGGCTCTGTTCCGAGGAACGGTATCAGATGTAGAGAAGGTTGTTGATGAAATTCAGTTTTGTTACTTTGGTCCTGAACAAAACAGTGCAGAGAAGGACACAGTAAATGAGGAAGAAGTGGAAGAGAATGTAGAACCCTCTGTAAGTAACACATTTAATGATCACATAACAAAATTTGCAATAATCTCTAATGAAAGACCAAATTTTACTTGTATTTGTTGCCGCAGAACTCATTATAGAAAACAAACTAGGAATGTTGATCTCTACAGAAAGAGTGAAAATGAAGATAATTATAAGTGGAAGGATTTTGCCACATATATATTTCTTGAAAATTGTTTTGATTTGGGTGAAGATCAGCGTATTTGTAAATACTGTTACAACAAGTTAGAGGAAAATAGAATGCCGACCAGAGCTGTACATAATATTGAATTGGATGCTATTCCTGCTGAACTTTCTGAATTAAATACATATGAGTCTATACTCATTCAATGTGTTCATCCGTTCCAGACCATAGTACGTATGGAGCCCAAAACTGGTAAATTACCTCCTTCCGATTTACTGAGAGGTTTAAAAGGTAGAGTGGTGTATTTGCCCTTGGATTTGAAAAAAAATATGGAAACTATTGATGCGGATACTTTGGAAACTGAACCATTAATTGTTCTGGTTAATGGTGTACCTACAAAGAATAAGAAGATTTGGCAGGAGCTGGTAGATGTGCGGAGAGTACAAAGAGCAAATTTGTATTTGAAAAGGAATAACAAATGGTATGAATCAATTTATATAGAAGAAAAAGAAGAAGAAGATTTACAAGAAGACACAGAAACACCAACTGGACAAATTGAAAAAGTGGACAAGTCAAAGGAAGAAGAAATTTATGAACATTTTAGCATACATCCTCTTCATTCAAAAGAAGTTATGGGAGACAATATTGATCTCTTTCAGATGAAGAAAGCAAAAGGAACTCCCGTGAGTGTATGGGAGGAGAGCTTGGAAGCTCGATGTTTTCCCCAGCTGTTTCCTAAAGGAAAAGGAGGACGATACGATGAACGTCCGGAACAGATTCCAGCTTCTGAGTATCGGACTACAAGACTATATGCTGAAGATCCCAGATTTTGACAAAGTATTCCTTATTTGTTCCATCTTTTATTTGAAAGCGACTTGTCTGCACTGTCTTATGCAGTAAATCACATTTTAAAAAGTGGAGTACATTTACAAAATGTGTCTGCTAAGGATTTTATGGAGAAAGTGCAGCACCGAGATGATCATTTGGAAACACAACTGATCAATCTGATGGCTTGTCAGCGTGGGACAAATGAATATTGGTACCGACGCCATGGTGAATTAAAATGCATGTTACGGAATTTAGGAACACCAACATGGTTCGTTACACTAAGCTGTGCCGAGTACGCTTGGGATGATTTACTGGATTTTCTACGAGAGGCAAATTCAAACATTAAAAACATCGAATACAAGACAGCAGGAGAACTGTGCTCATTGGATCCGGTTAATGTTTGCAGATATTTCAATCATAGATTTGAGGCTATGATGTCCTTCATCTGCAATAAAAAAAATCCACCTCTTGGAGAAGTAGTAGATTTCTTTTGGAGAAAAGAGTACCAGGCAAGAGGTGCTCCTCATATTCATATGCTGTTGTGGATCAAGGATGCCCCAAAGTTTGGAACAGATACTGATGAAGCAGTGTTATCTTACATTGAAGAATATGCAACATGTGCTATACCAAAAAGCACAGAAGAGAAAAAGTTAAAGGAGCAAGTTTTACGTTTCCAAAGTCATCGGTGTGGAAAATACTGTCGACGGAAATACAAGAGCAAAGATAAATACTACACTAAATGTCGATTTGGATTTCCTAGACCTGTTCTTTCAAATGGAAGAGTAAACAGTTTTGTGTCAGCTGTGAGACATACTATCACAAGAAAATCACCTAAGAATACCTACAACCTTAAAAGAAAAGAAGAATCAAAAAATATAAATGACTACAACCCAGTCATTTTATCCATGTGGAACGCTAACATGGATATACAGCATGTAGCTGACAATTCCATTGCTGTTGCTCGATATGTAACGTCTTACATTACGAAATCAGAAAAAACAGAATTGAAGGAAATGTGGGAAGAGATTTCTCACGAGAAGACTGTCAGTAAGAAGCTGTACAGTTTCAGTTTGAAGATGTTATCGCATCGAGAAATTGGATCCTACGAATGTTCAGATAGGTTATCTTCTGCAAGTCTCTACTCAAAGTCAAGAAGAATAATTTGGGCAAGTTTAGGCCTTGCAGCAATGAGAAATCGGGTACTAAAATCTGTTGGAGAAATTGAATATTTGGCCGAGAATGACCCAGAAAGTACAGATATTTTGAAATCAAACATGTTGGACACATATTATCCCAAGAGAAGTCAACATCTGGAGAACATGTGTCTCTATGAAGTGCTGCAGAACTACATTTATTCACGGAAAGCCGCAGAAGACATCAACAATGGAAAATATAAAGTCATTGGTGAGGAAGGATGTTTGGTGAAGCAAACAAAAGGAAGTTTGATAAATCACAGGAAGCTGAGTTGCGACACTACTGACAAGAAGGAATTTTACTACTTGGCTCTTTTACAGTTGTTTAAACCATGGCGTACAGAGGATGAACTACTGGGAGAATTTCAAAGCTATGAAGATTCTTTTAATGCTTGCAAAGACAGCATACAATGCAGTACATTCTCAAGTTATCTGCAAATGTTAAATGAAGAAATTGAACAGGAAACTACAATTGCAGCAGAAATAGCTAGAGACAGTTCTCAGGACAGCCAAAGTTCAGAAACACTCAGTCAAGATCCCCTAGGACAACCAATCGTTGAAAATGAAGCATCAATAGCCATGAATGAAGTGGAAACGGCTATGAATCAAGCTCAAGAAGAATTTATAGATTTACAAAATTTGGAAAGACAACTGAACGAAGAGCAGCAACAAATTTATGAAGAGATCAGAAAAAAAATTGATCACGGATTTCTACATGAAAAAAAAGAGTGCTCATGCACATCATTTCATCCAATCAGGATGTATGTAAGCGGACAAGCTGGAACTGGAAAAAGTTTCCTAATTAAAGTCATCAGAAGCTACCTACAGCAAAAAACGGATTCTACTTTGTCTTGTGTGGTTACTGCTCCAACTGGGTTAGCAGCATATAACATAAAAGGAATCACTTTACATCGTTTGCTAATGTTACCAGTGGAGCATGAGATCAAAATACAATACAACAAGCTAACTGGAGAAGCATCCTTGGAAGTTTCAAGAGTCTTGAAGAAGATGCAAGTTCTCATTATTGATGAGGTGAGCATGGTTTCAAACTTAATGCTTGCCTTTGTGCATTTAAGAATGCAGCAAATTCTGAAGACAGACTATGACATGTTATTTGGTGGAAAACACGTCATAGTTTTTGGAGATCTTTTGCAACTTACTCCAGTTAAAGGACAACCAGTGTTTAATACTGTCACACATGAAGACACGAAGAAGTCATTGGGAAGCATCGGAAATACAAATATTTGGTCCTTCTTTGAGTACAAGGAACTTACTACTAATGTGAGGCAAGCAAGCGATGAAGAATATGGAAGTATTCTGAAAGATATCAGAATTGGACTACTCACAGAAGTTGGCAAAAAAGCATTACAGAGTCGGCTGCTACATAATTTATTTCCAAAGGAAGAAATAGTTGCAGAGAAGATATACAAGAACATTGCAGAAAACAAAAGTATCATCTGCTTAATGCCAACTCTACGTGAATGCTCAATATTCGATGAGGAGCTTTTGAAATTGGAAAAGGAAGAGATCAGGAAATTAGAAGCAGTGGACAAAATTGAGGATGGAAGAATTACTGTCACAGTAACAGGCACACTGAAAAATAAATTGGATTCACACACGTTATAGTTAGGAATTAGCATTTAAAAAACCTTGCAAATTCACTGAAAAAACCATGGGTTTCACACACGTTATAGTTAGGAATTAGCATTTAAAAAACCTTGCAAATTCACTGAAAAAACCATGGGTTTCACACACGTTATAGTTAGGAATTAGCATTTAAAAAACCTTAGAAATTCAACGAAAAAACCAAAGGTTTCACACATGTTATAGTTAGCTGGACATTTCACTCGTAAAAAAACAATGAAATTCCCCCGTTATAGTTAGTTCAGCTAACTATAACTCGCGCGCCCGCAATGCACTGCTGATGACGTCACATATTACATCACTCATGACATGGTCAGTGACATCACTCATGACATCACTGATGACATCTCAAATGACATCACTGATGACATCACTGATGACATCATCCTTGTGATAGAGTGGCAGACCACCTCTGCCCCTAATATAACCTTTGATACACACATTCAAAACTAGAAATTAAAATTTTAAAAACAATGGACATACCAATACCAGTTACAACAACCTATACAGTAATTCTAAGATCCACATACACATCCACTCATTCACCAACAGTCCTATACAGTCACTCATACATGTACTCACTCATCATATGTACTCATACACGTATACATCCTGTTACACAATGCCACTCATCCATAGAGGTACTCACACACATAGTCACTCATGCTAATAAAGAATCAAACATACATTTACTTGCATATACAGTTATACACACACCACCACACTTACTTCTACGGAAACTTACACATACTTAGTCTTTTAAACAATCACTTATAGAAACACATACTTATTCATACAGGAACTCTTCCAATCTCTCACTCTCACATATACTCGCTTATATACACCAATTGTCACATATACTAGTTTAAAACATATGTAGTTACTCATAGAGACACTATTGAGACAGTCATTCACTCACTAACACACCCATGCACACACTCATTCACCCATAGAGTCCTGCACACATGCTGTCTTCAACACATACAAAGAGTGAGTCACTCATTCATGCACCTATGCACTACGTAATACCCCCCACCGAACCATACAGACATCAGACACTGATACTCAAAAAACCAACTAATAACCTATATAGACACCCATGTAGCTACTCACCAACCCATGCAGCCACTTATACACAAAGTGAGAGACTGATACAGATATTTACATATTTAAACATTACTCACTAAGCCATGTATTCACTAAGATACACTTAATCAGTCAGTTATACAATCAATTTTTCAAAAACAATTCATCCATTTAGACACTTATATACCCATTTATTCTTCCATCGACCTTGAGATATACATATATAAAACATATGTAATTTTCTGAAAAACACACATTCTCTGAATGATGTCATCAGTGATGTCATTTGAGATGTCATCAGTGATGTCATGAGTGATGTCACTGACCATGTCATGAGTGATGTAATATGTGACGTCATCAGCAGTGCATTGCGGGCGCGCGAGTTATAGTTAGCTGAACTAACTATAACGGGGGAATTTCATTGGTTTTTTACGAGTGAAATGTCCAGCTAACTATAACATGTGTGAAACCTTTGGTTTTTTCATCCATAGAGGTACTCACACACATAGTCACTCATGCTAATAAAGAATCAAACATACATTTACTTGCATATACAGTTATACACACACCACCACACTTACTTCTACGCATTAAAAGAATCTTCATAGCTTTGAAATTCTCCCAGTAGTTCATCCTCTGTACGCCATGGTATAAACAACTGTAAAAGAGCCAAGTAGTGGGATAATATGTGTCCAACATGTTTGATTTCAAAATATCTGTACTTTCTGGGTCATTCTCGACCAAATATTCAATTTCTCCAACAGATTTTAGTACCCGATTTCTCATTGCTGCAAGGCCTAAACTTGCCCAAATTATTCTTCTTGACTTCGAGTAGAGACTTGCAGAAGATAACCTATCTGAACATTCGTAGGATCCAATTTCTCGATGCGATAACATCTTCAAACTGAAACTGTACAGCTTCTTACTGACAGTCTTCTCGTGAGAAATCTCTTCCCACATTTCCTTCAATTCTGTTTTTTCTGATTTCGTAATGTAAGACGTTACATATCGAGCAACAGCAATGGAATTGTCAGCTACATACTGTATATCCATGTTAGCGTTCCACATGGATAAAATGACTGGGTTGTAGTCATTTATATTTTTTGATTCTTCTTTTCTTTTAAGGTTGTAGGTATTCTTAGATGATTTTCTTGTGATAGTATGTCTCACAGCTGACATAAAACTGTTTACTCTTCCATTTGAAAGAACAGGTCTAGGAAATCCAAATCGACATTTAGTGTAGTATTTATCTTTGCTCTTGTATTTCCGTCGACAGTATTTTCCACCTTCAATGTAAGATAACACTGCTTCATCAGTATCTGTTCCAAACTTTGGGGCATCCTTGATCCACAACAGCATATGAATATGAGGAGCACCTCTTGCCTGGTACTCTTTTCTCCAAAAGAAATCTACTACTTCTCCAAGAGGTGGATTTTTTTTATTGCAGATGAAGGACATCATAGCCTCAAATCTATGATTAAAATATCTGCAAACATTAACCGGATCCAATGAGCACAGTTCTCCTGCTGTCTTGTATTCGATGTTTTTAATGTTTGAATTTGCCTCTCGTAGAAAATCCAGTAAATCATCCCAAGCGTACTCGGCGCAGCTTAGTGTAACGAACCATGTTGGTGTTCCTAAATTCCGTAACATGCATTTTAATTCACCATGGCGTCGGTACCAATATTCATTTGTCCCACGCTGACAAGCCATCAGATTGATCAGTTGTGTTTCCAAATGATCATCTCGGTGCTGCACTTTCTCCATAAAATCCTTAGCAGACACATTTTGTAAATGTACTCCACTTTTTAAAATGTGATTTACTGCATAAGACAGTGCAGACAAGTCGCTTTCAAATAAAAGATGGAACAAATAAGGAATACTTTGTCGAAATCTGGGATCTTCAGCATATAGTCTTGTAGTCCGATACTCAGAAGCTGGAATCTGTTCCGGACGTTCATCGTATCGTCCTCCTTTTCCTTTAGGAAACAGCTGGGGAAAACATCGAGCTTGCAAGCTCTCCTCCCATACACTCACGGGAGTTCCTTTTGCTTTCTTCATCTGAAAGAGATCAATATTGTCTCCCATAACTTCTTTTGAATGAAGAGGATGTATGCTAAAATGTTCATAAATTTCTTCTTCCTTTGACTTGTCCACTTTTTCAATTTGTCCAGTTGGTGTTTCTGTGTCTTCTTGTAAATCTTCTTCTTCTTCTTCTTCTATATAAATTGATTCATACCATTTGTTATTCCTTTTCAAATACAAATTTGCTCTTTGTACTTTCCGCACATCTGCCAGCTCCTGCCAAATCTTCTTATTCTTTGTAGGTACACCATTAACCAGAATAATTAATGGTTCAGTTTCCAAAGTATCCGCATCAATAGTTTCCATATTTTTTTTCAAATCCAAGGGCAAATACACCACTCTACCTTTTAAACCTCTCAGTAAATCGGAAGGAGGTAATTTACCAGTTTTGGGCTCCATACGTACTATGGTCTGGAACGGATGAACACATTGAATGAGTATAGACTCATATGTATTTAATTCAGAAAGTTCAGCAGGAATAGCATCCAATTCTAAATTATTATGTACAGCTCTGGTCGGCATTCTATTTTCCTCTAACTTGTTGTAACAGTATTTACAAATACGCTGATCTTCACCCAAATCAAAACAATTTTCAAGAAATATATATGTGGCAAAATCCTTCCACTTATAATTATCTTCATTTTCACTCTTTCTGTAGAGATCAACATTCCTAGTTTGTTTTCTATAATGAGTTCTGCGGCAACAAATACAAGTAAAATTTGGTCTTTCATTAGAGATTATTGCAAATTTTGTTATGTGATCATTAAATGTGTTACTTACAGAGGGTTCTACATTCTCTTCCACTTCTTCCTCATTTACTGTGTCCTTCTCTGCACTGTTTTGTTCAGGACCAAAGTAACAAAACTGATTTTCATCAACAACCTTCTCTACATCTGATACCGTTCCTCGGAACAGAGCCCGATTCAATTCATTTAACTTTATTGCTGGACTTTTGGCAAAATACAACCGTCTCACAAACTTTCTCATTTCAGTATGATGAACAGCCAGCATCCTAAAATGATGGAAAACACTATTACACACTTTTCTAGATAGACAAGCCAGAGAATGACCCTGCAAACCAGTATTCTCTCTCACTCTGCATGGATCTAGACTTTGAAGCACCTTAATCTTCTGTTTCACACTTTTTTTGCTATATTCTCTTAGAAACTCACGAAATTTGTCAATAGATTCCTGACGCACAGTGCAAATACTACTACAATTCCAAGTGTACACTGGGGCTTTAGGACGTCTCCCCATAGCCTCATCTGCCATCACTTGTACCTCATCTCTTGGAACCATTATCTCCTTCTCCATTATGCAACCATTTTTTACTTCGTAAGCACGACCTCTGGTGTCAACTGCATGCAGCAAACTATTAATGTGAAAATAGCTCTCTTCATTAAAAAAAGGTTCACTACTTGAACTATGCATCCACTTTCCTAAAAACACTTTACAAAAGTTTGTTCTGTTCACTACTCTTTTCCTTTTGCTATGTGATTTCAGTACATTAACCATTTTGTCTAATGTACGCATCCTATTCAAAATTAAAATGAATAGTTTCCTTTTTAATTCTAATGCCTTTGCTGCAATGGCTTCAATTTCTTTTTTTCTTTTATAAAACTTACTCTTTTGCTTATATTTCTTCACATCCTTTATCAAATTGGACATAACTCTTCTCTGAAACATTTTTCTACGTATCTCTTTAAACGCTGTTTTTCTATTTATGTAAATCTTTTCAGTTGCAGAAGGTATATTTGCATTAACTAAATTCTCATTTTTTTCCTGTCCTTTTCTTTTCAAAACATTCTTTCCAGTACAGATATTTTGTACATTTTTCCTTCTTTTGAATATATTTTTTAGAAATTGTTTTGTCTGCTTACCAGAAGATTTTTTCTTTTTCCCAACATGAGCATCTTCTACTAACTTTGGTCCTCCAGTTGTCTTCAAATATAGGTTTTTTTTGTGGGTTTTTTTAACTCTGGATTTTGTAGGCATCTTAAATTTTGTTCACTGCTCTTCAGCAATACCTGAAAAAAACTAAAAAAAAATTCCTTTATTTTATTTAAATATATTACTACATTTCTTTTCACAATAGTCACAAAACGAAATTTCTTTGCCAATTTGAATGCACACTTACTGCTCTTTTTTTTTGGAAAGTGATAATCACTTTTACAGACTGACACATTATAAATCCACTTTTCAGATTTTTTTAAATGCACATGTCCAGACTGCTTTTTCAGACCACCACCATGTGTATCCTGGGTGACTGCCTACACTCCAGCAAGGGCAACCAGCCTTAGTGATGCTGAATGTCTTTGCATTACAGACTGAAACCTCAAACCCCACTCGCTTGTAAATACTGTGCATGATTATACATGGAAAGGAGCTGGGTGTGTGCTAAGAGTCTGCTTCTGCACCAAAAAATCGCTCCCCCTTTTTCCTACTAATGCAACTGTGAAATCACCAGAGCAAAACGCAATAAATCTCTGCCTGTAATTCCTATTTGCACACAGAGTCATGTTTTCACATTAGTCACAAAACGAAATTTCTTTGCCAATTTGAATGCACACTTACTGCTCTTTTTTTTTGGCAAGTGATAATCACTTTTACAGACTGACACATTATGAATCCACTTTTCAGATTTTTTTAAATGCACATGTCCAAACTGCTTTTTCAGACCACCACCATGTGTATCCTGGGTGACTGCCTACACTCCAGCAAGGGCAACCAGCCTTAGTGATGCTGAATGTATTTGCATTACAGACTGAAACCTCAAACCCCACTCGCTTGTAAATACTGTGCATGATTATACATGGAAAGGAGCTGGGTGTGTGCTAAGAGTCTGCTTCTGCACCAAAAAATCGCTCCCCCTTTTTCCTACTAATGCAACTGTGAAATCACCAGAGCAAAACGCAATAAATCTCTGCCTGTAATTCCTATTTGCACACAGAGTCATGTTTTCACATTAGTCACAAAACGAAATTTCTTTGCCAATTTGAATGCACACTTACTGCTCTTTTTTTTTGGCAAGTGATAATCACTTTTACAGACTGACACATTATGAATCCACTTTTCAGATTTTTTTAAATGCACATGTCCAAACTGCTTTTTCAGACCACCACCATGTGTATCCTGGGTGACTGCCTACACTCCAGCAAGGGCAACCAGCCTTAGTGATGCTGAATGTATTTGCATTACAGACTGAAACCTCAAACCCCACTCGCTTGTACATACTGTGCATGATTATACATGGAAAGGAGCTGGGTGTGTGCTAAGAGTCTGCTTCTGCACCAAAAAATCGCTCCCCCTTTTTCCTACTAATGCAACTGTGAAATCACCAGAGCAAAACGCAATAAATCTCTGCCTGTAATTCCTATTTGCACACAGAGTCATGTTTTCACATTAGTCACAAAACGAAATTTCTTTGCCAATTTGAATGCACACTTACTGCTCTTTTTTTTTGGCAAGTGATAATCACTTTTACAGACTGACACATTATGAATCCACTTTTCAGATTTTTTTAAATGCACATGTCCAAACTGCTTTTTCAGACCACCACCATGTGTATCCTGGGTGACTGCCTACACTCCAGCAAGGGCAACCAGCCTTAGTGATGCTGAATGTATTTGCATTACAGACTGAAACCTCAAACCCCACTCGCTTGTAAATACTGTGCATGATTATACATGGAAAGGAGCTGGGTGTGTGCTAAGAGTCTGCTTCTGCACCAAAAAATCGCTCCCCCTTTTTCCTACTAATGCAACTGTGAAATCACCAGAGCAAAACGCAATAAATCTCTGCCTGTAATTCCTATTTGCACACAGAGTCATGTTTTCACATTAGTCACAAAACGAAATTTCTTTGCCAATTTGAATGCACACTTACTGCTCTTTTTTTTTGGCAAGTGATAATCACTTTTACAGACTGACACATTATGAATCCACTTTTCAGATTTTTTTAAATGCACATGTCCAAACTGCTTTTTCAGACCACCACCATGTGTATCCTGGGTGACTGCCTACACTCCAGCAAGGGCAACCAGCCTTAGTGATGCTGAATGTCTTTGCATTACAGACTGAAACCTCAAACCCCACTCGCTTGTAAATACTGTGCATGATTATACATGGAAAGGAGCTGGGTGTGTGCTAAGAGTCTGCTTCTGCACCAAAAAATCGCTCCCCCTTTTTCCTACTAATGCAACTGTGAAATCACCAGAGCAAAACACAATAAATCTCTGCCTGTAATTCCTATTTGCACACAGAGTCATGTTTTCACATTAGTCACAAAACGAAATTTCTTTGCCAATTTGAATGCACACTTACTGCTCTTTTTTTTTGGCAAGTGATAATCACTTTTACAGACTGACACATTATGAATCCACTTTTCAGATTTTTTTAAATGCACATGTCCAGACTGCTTTTTCAGACCACCACCATGTGTATCCTGGGTGACTGCCTACACTCCAGCAAGGGCAACCAGCCTTAGTGATGCTGAATGTATTTGCATTACAGACTGAAACCTCAAACCCCACTCGCTTGTAAATACTGTGCATGATTATACATGGAAAGGAGCTGGGTGTGTGCTAAGAGTCTGCTTCTGCACCAAAAAATCGCTCCCCCTTTTTCCTACTAATGCAACTGTGAAATCACCAGAGCAAAACACAATAAATCTCTGCCTGTAATTCCTATTTGCACACAGAGTCATGTTTTCACATTAGTCACAAAACGAAATTTCTTTGCCAATTTGAATGCACACTTACTGCTCTTTTTTTTTGGCAAGTGATAATCACTTTTACAGACTGACACATTATGAATCCACTTTTCAGATTTTTTTAAATGCACATGTCCAGACTGCTTTTTCAGACCACCACCATGTGTATCCTGGGTGACTGCCTACACTCCAGCAAGGGCAACCAGCCTTAGTGATGCTGAATGTCTTTGCATTACAGACTGAAACCTCAAACCCCACTCGCTTGTAAATACTGTGCATGATTATACATGGAAAGGAGCTGGGTGTGTGCTAAGAGTCTGCTTCTGCACCAAAAAATCGCTCCCCCTTTTTCCTACTAATGCAACTGTGAAATCACCAGAGCAAAACGCAATAAATCTCTGCCTGTAATTCCTATTTGCACACAGAGTCATGTTTTCACATTAGTCACAAAACTAAATTTCTATGCCAATTTGAATGCACACTTACTGCTCTTTTTTTTTGGCAAGTGATAATCACTTTTACAGACTGACACATTATGAATCCACTTTTCCGATTTTTTTAAATGCACATGTCCAGACTGCTTTTTCAGACCACCACCATGTGTATCCTGGGTGACTGCCTACACTCCAGCAAGGGCAACCAGCCTTAGTGATGCTGAATGTCTTTGCATTACAGACTGAAACCTCAAACCCCACTCGCTTGTAAATACTGTACATGATTATACATGGAAAGGAGCTGGGTGTGTGCTAAGAGTCTGCTTCTGCGCCAAAAAATCGCTCCCCCTTATTCCTACTAATGCAACTGTGAAATCACCAGAGCAAAACGCAATAAATCTCTGCCTGTAATTCCTATTTGCACACAGAGTCATGTTTTCACATTAGTCACAAAACGAAATTTCTTTGCCAATTTGAATGCACACTTACTGCTCTTTTTTTTTGGCAAGTGATAATTACTTTTACAGACTGACACATTATGAATCCACTTTTCAGATTTTTTTAAATGCACATGTCCAAACTGCTTTTTCAGACCACCACCATGTGTATCCTGGGTGACTGCCTACACTCCAGCAAGGGCAACCAGCCTTAGTGATGCTGAATGTATTTGCATTACAGACTGAAACCTCAAACCCCACTCGCTTGTAAATACTGTGCATGATTATACATGGAAAGGAGCTGGGTGTGTGCTAAGAGTCTGCTTCTGCACCAAAAAATCGCTCCCCCTTTTTCCTACTAATGCAAATATAAAATTACCAGAGTTGTACACAATAAATCTCTGCCTATATTTCCCAACATGTGTAACCTTGGTGACTGCCTACATTCCACCAAGGGCAACCAGCCTTAGTGATGCTGAATGTATTTGCATTACTGAGTCCAACCTCAAACCCTTAAACTATTCATTTTTTATACCAATACACCTTAATTTATCGTGAAAACATAGTCCATATTATTTTACATGTTCCTCACATTTAAATTTCTCCCAAAACAGAAAATAATAAACGCAACTTCAACAAAAAGAATTACATTTCTATTATTCATTTCTTAATTTACCATATACATCCCCTCTCAAACTCTAACCTCACCTTTAAAATTAGTTAGTTGTGAAAGAAATGTGGCACTCAAACAGCAGATTATCAGAGCCAGGATCTCTGTTCTCTACACCTCTCTCCTCTCAGCAGAACCAGATAATGGCAAAGTTTCCCTCTATTTTTCCACACATATACATGTAAGTTTCAAATCTCAGTGCTTGCCCATTTTTTTCAAATGTAATCACACATTTCTATTGGTTGAAAACCAACCCTTTTCCAAAAGTACCCTGCCCCCAACTTGACTCCTGCCTAGTACCCTTCCCCCAACTTGACTTCTGCCTGCTACCATAGCAACAGCTCATGGAACACTGCTGTGTGGAGTCAGGTCAGAAGTTCGCCAAACAATGTTTCAATTCCACAGAGCAAGAGTGCTTGACTTTTCAAACCTAACAGCAAATCCATAGTACTGTTCTTTGGTTACACATTTTTCTGTACCAATACATAACATGCTTCTATTAATTTACACATACAGCCTAGTTTTTATTCTAGAATGGTATGAAACAGCCAATCAGTTCTTTTTTTTTTGAAAAAAATATGTATGCCTCCATTTCCAAACTGTCTTTCTTTTCATATTGCCATTCTACTGAAAGACACCTCCTGAGTGCATCCAGTTCTCCTTTGAAGATGTTCACAGTGTGGATTGTAGGGCACAGCTATGTCTTCTGGAGCGAAAAGTTTGCAGAGAAAACAGGTATGGTGAGAGACCTTGCTTTGCCAAATGTAGACATTAAATGGATTGGTCAGAGAGGGTTAAAGTGGCACCAATTGATGCCATTGGTGAAATCCTTCATGCAAATCCAACACCCTGACCTCATAATAGTGCACTGTGGTGGCAATGACCTAGGCACTTTGACTGGGGTAGGTCTGGAAATGCTTATGAAGGACACCTTTGCACAACTGTTTTCACTTTTCCCTAAAACTGCCTTTGTGTTTTCTAACATATGCCAAAGGCAAAAATGGAACTGGTCCAATCATTTCTGTCCGCAGATTGACAAAGCAAGAAAGCACGTCAACAAATCTGTTTCTGCTTTCCTCCGTGACTATGGTATGGGTTCCATTTACCACAACAACTTGCGTTACGACATGCAAGACATTTATAGAGGAGATGGTGTGTACTTCAATGATGAAGGGAACAGAGTCTTCCTCTTGAACCTTAGACTCTGCATCGGTACTTACTTGTAGGTACCACTAAAAAATCACTTAATAAACACAACGGCTCTTTTTAGAGCCCCCTAATATCTAAACACTTAAATCTGATTTTCATTTCTTTTTTTTTTTTTTTTTTTTACCGTACGCTTACCGTAAGCTTACCGTACGCGTACCCCGTGATTTTTCTTAAAAATCAATAAATGTTTTCTTTGTACTTTTCTGTCCTTCTTTGACCCCCTTACAAATGTTAGGGGGTCTGTAACTCTCTCCCTTGCCCCCTTTTCAAGATATCACTCTTTTTTACTGGAGTGAAATACACTGGTTTCGGCCGATTCGAATGTTTACTAAGATCTAACAGCCAATCAGAATCGCGCTCGCGCACGCCACCGTACGCGTACGGTAAGCTTACGGTAAGCGTACCGTAAGCTGGCTCAGATATATATATTGATTTAAAGGCTATTTTCTCAGAATCTACTGAACAGATTTACACCAAACCTACAAAAGGCACTTCCTTGACCTGAGGACTACCTCTCTGCCAAATTTCTAGTAATTCTGTTCAGCCGTTCGGGCTGTAGCCCTGTCTAAAGGTCCTATGGAAAAATGCATGGGAAAAACGCATTTTGGGACCCCCCTTTTATCTCAGCCCCCGCTTGACGAATCCCCCCGAGACTTTCAGGGTAGGAGCGGAGCGTAGCGCCCCACCTATTTTGAGAAATTCGCGAGGATTCGTCGACCGGCGCCAAAGTTATTCAAAATAGAATGTTGCGGATTTCCTATGGAAACAGGGTCCTAATTATAACTACCTACTGGCGACCGCCAGTAGGTAATATATATATATATATATATTTATGGGTTACCCTTACCTGGTAGGTTTTTACCACACATATGTCTTTGCCAAACATGCCTTAATAATGCATATTTTGTTGTAAAGAAATACATGGTAAGAAGATTCTATATGCAGTAAATGAACGTGTTACCAACTTCGAAAAGGACATTATTGCAAGGAAACAAAGAAAATTCGAGAGAGATGAAAGGGACTATAAATCCGGCAGAATTCTAACTTTTGCAAAGAAATTTGTTAAACTACGTACAACCCTCATTAAGGATCGAGCTTTGGGGGCTGCTGACAAAGATAGATGGGAATCCGGTATAAGCTTGAGCTCTGAAGTCGGCTCAATCGACAGTAATACCTCCTACCCTACAGATGTGACGTTTTTTTCCGAGGAAATGCGCCTCATGTTAGAGGCGAACGAGCAGTCAATACGCGGAATAACAAGATATCAAGGCCTAGGAGGAAGAATAAAAGCAAAAGACGTCGGGAACGACGGGGCAAAGAACGACAGTACTGGTGTGGGAATCAAAGGCCAGACCCAGAGAGGAAAATAATGGAGAACAAGGACAAAAATTAACGGTAATAAACCTTTCTAATAGACAATTAACTGAAAGTGAAGAACAGGTTCTCAAACTTGGTCTGACTTTTTGCCCAGATTTTCCCATTGACTATGCACAGACACGGATAGACATGTATCTATTTGTACGAAAGCTCAAACTGTTCAAAATTCATAAGAATAGAAAACTAGGGGGAAAAGTACAGGGAGATAATCCTACCAACATTATACCTTCCATAGATGATATTGAAATCCTCCAAACACTTGACAGCCTTATGAATGAACAGCAAACACACACGACACAAACTATCGATTTATTTGATCCCAATATTATCACTATGGTACGAAACCTAGGTTTTAATCCTATGACATCAGCTGTTACACCTTTTAGAGCAAAATCCAAGTATCGACCCCAGCTCCCTAGAGATAATATTGATGTATTTCACGAATTGGTTAATCAGGATGTTCTACAACTCCTTAAAAAGCCCATCATGAGATCAAAACTGACTAGAGTACAAAGGGAAGCCCTAAAGAACCTCCAGAATGATGATACTATTATCATCAAACTGTCCGATAAAGGTGGTAATATTGTTCTCTGGGAAAAGAAGAGCTATATTAAGGAGGCGATGAGGCAATTGACTAACACAACTTGCTATATGAAGGTAGACCATTCCTACACTTTGAAACTGCAGACTAGACTCTTTAATCACCTTAAAGAATGGTCTGATGATAATCTACTGAACTGGGATGAAGTCAAATTTCTAAAAAATGAAGCACCAACTATACCAACCTTTTATCTCCTCCCCAAGGTGCATAAAGATTGTACACAACCACCAGGAAGGCCCATTGTGTCCTCTAAGAATGGTATGCTAGAGAATGTTTCACGTTATGTGGATTATTTTTTAGCTGAATATGTTAAAGATCTAACTTCATACATAAGAGACACTAAAGACTTTCTCAAAAAAATTGAGAGTATACACTGGGAGAAGCATTTTTGGTTGGTATGTTTGGATGTCGAAAGCCTATATACCAGCATCAGACATAATGGTCGGGCTTAAAGCATGCAAACACTTTCTGAAATCCAGAAGTATACATCTAGTAGCTCATACTCAAATGCTGTTACAAATGATCGAACTATGTCTCGTGGAGAACATCTTTACTTTTAATGATGTTCTCTACAAACAAATACAAGGAACTTCGATGGGCACCTGCTTTGCTCCCAGCCATGCCAATCTCTTGGTAGGCTGGTGGGAGAAGCAGGTGCTCTGGAGTGAAACCTTAGAGTGCTGGACCAACAAAGTCAGCATTTGGCTCAGATATATAGACGGTGTCTTCTTTGTCTGGGAGGGTACTGAAAATGATCTCCTTAGCTTTGTCAATGAATTAAACAACAACTCAGTGAACCTCAAATTCTCTATGCAACACAGTCAGGAAAGTGTAGATTTCCTTGATATTAGAGTGACAGCTCAGAAGGACAAACTTGTAACTGATGTTTTCAGGAAGAAAACAGCTGGCAACTCAGTGTTACACGCCACCAGTTGCCATCCACCGAATTTTAGGTGGAGTATTCCCTTTGGTGAATTTCTCCGTGCCAAGAGAAATTGTAGCTAAGAATCAACATACAAAAAAATAAAACTGAAATGAGCAAGAGATTTCGCGCTAGAGGGTATCCTAGTGGTATGTTGAGAATGGGAGAGAGGAAAGCTGACACAATAAGGAGGGAGGAGGCACTCTACAAAGTACCTAAGATAAATCAAACCAACTCTGATTCTACTATCAGACTTATCACCACCTACAATTCACAATCCAATCTGTTCAGTCAAATAGTCAGAAAAAGTTGGGACATATTACTTCAAGATAAAACACTGAAAGAAAAACTAGGTCCCCATCCTTCAATAACATACAGGAAAGGCAAATCCATAAAAGATCAAATAGTAAGAAGCCACATGGAAAATAAGCAACTGACTTGGCTGGCGAAAAAGGGAGGATTCCACAAATGTGGAAAATGCAAAGCCTGCAGTCATAGTGACAACGTAAGGGAGGTGACATTACAAAGAACCAACAGAAAATGGTGCATACATAAAAACATACAGTGTAATACTGAATTTGTGGTCTATGTTATCACTTGTCCATGTGACAAGTGGTACATAGGCTCAACTACCTTCCCTGTAAAAAAGAGGATACTCGAGCATTGACGAGCCATTACTAACAAAGATTTCACTTACAGTACTGCGAGACATTTCGATCAGCACCACGATGGTGACTGGACTAAGGCCAAATACTTTGCATTGGATACTATTCCTAAAAGTCCCAGAGGTGGCAATAGAATTTTGGCCTTACGCAGATCAGAATCCAGGTTCATTCTTCAAGCCGGAAGTGTCGCCCCTACTGGGATGAATATTGATGAAGAAATTCATGTGCACCTCTAACTTTTCAAATTTTTCTATCTGTAAACCTCCTAGCACCCGATGGGAACTTTCTGTTCCGAATTGTTTTTAATATTCTTATTTTTTTCTTAGGACTCGCTCAGATTTTCGTATTTTATTTTTTTGATGTATTTGAAACAACTATATTATAGAAAGAAACGTGTATGAACAACCTGCCTGTTTTATTAGTGTATAGCTCGTTGAATGTGAAAATTCTAACTAATCAGTTCTCGTTCTCTGTTTGCCTTTTTATAGATTGGACCTGATGGAGTGAATGTGTCACCAACTACCGATAAAGCTACGTGCACGGAGATTTGGTGTTTATATTTACAAACCCACTCTCCTCTAATAGACAATCTATATGAGGCATTAGTTAATAAAACTCTTTAGATATTAAGGGATTGATTTAATATCAGATATGTTTATAACTTCTGACATTTTTCCAGATGGAGGTTTATCTAGTTTATTTTCTATCCCTACACTGTATTGGTACTAGACCAGAGATAATTTCTTTTGAGCTATACACATATTCAGGTACATATAATGTTTTTTGACCCATGGCAGATATAAGAGGCACATCTTTGTTTCTATCAAATATTTGTGTATTAATATAATACATCACGTTTTAGAGGTACTATACCTAGATTCTGTTGAAAATAGAAGTAGCTATGTAAAATAATTTGAGCGAGTCCTTTCTCACTTAGTGCAACTATTTAGACTCAGTAAAAGTATGATTTAATACTTACATTGAATCTGGATGGTGGTGAAATCCAGAGTCTTTTCTTCATTTTTGTTATTCCTAAGAAAGCACTTAAATCCTGTGTGACGGAACAGTGCTCATGTGACCAAGAGCTGGATAGCTCGAAACGCGTCTGCTTTTGTGCCCGTGAATAAATCTTCACAATTAAGAACTGGATAGGTGTGGCTCTCATTCTTTCATTTGGATTTGAAAGATTTCCTGTTCAATATATATATATATATATATATAAGTCCCAGCAATCACTGTGAGACGGTGCACTCAGCACATGCCCACTTGGAGGCTTGTTTCAATAAAAGGTTATCTAAAGCTAATGATGCATATCGAGTGATTCTTACAGCAGCCCATGAGGAAGGGGGTGTTTCCCTGAAACGCGTAGGGCGAGAGAATTTTGTGGAGTGGAAAGGAATGTTTTACAGGAAGCCCGGAGGGCGGAGGACTGTCGTGTGCCTCTCAAACGCTTCGGGGCACTTTGTTGGACTATTTTGCTGCACGGCGGCCCGGCCGTGGAGAGTGCACCATCGCTGGCTGACACGAAGATGGTATTGTCAGCACAACGAGGCTCTGAGCTCCAAACTGTTTGGGACTCTTGGAGCACAGGACTCCATATTTGAATATTAACGATCCGGAAAGCAACTCAGCCTACTCAAGGCAAACATTTGCATTAATTTTGTATGAACATTCGACCTTACTTAAAGGAAATAAATAATTTGCATTGTGTTGGACCACAAGTCCCAGCAATCATTGTGAGACGGTGCACTCAGCACACGCCCACTTGGAGGCTTGTTTCAATAAAAGGCCATCTAATGCTAATGATGCATATCGAGTGGTTCTTACAGCAGCCCATGAGGAAGGGGGTGTTTCCCTGAAACGCGTAGGGCGTGAGAATTTTGTAGAGCGGAAAGGAATGTTTTACTGGAAGCCCGGAGGGCAGAGGACTGTCGTGTGCCTCTCAAATGCTTCGGGGCACTTTGTTGGACTATTTTGCTGCACGGCGGCCTGGCCGTGGAGAGTGCACCATCGCTGGCTGACACGAAGATGGTATTGTCAGCACAACGAGGCTCTGAGCTCCAAACTGTTTGGGACTCTTGAAGCACAGGACTTCATATTTGAATATTAACGATCTGGACCGCAACTCAGCCTACTCAAGGCAAACATTTGCACTAATTTTGTATGAACACTCAACCTTACTTAAAGGAAATAAATAATTTGCATCGTGTTGGACCACAAGTCCCAGCAATCACTGTGAGACGGTGCACTCAGCACACCCCCACTTGGAGGCTTGTTTCAATAAAAGATCATCTAATGCTAATGATGCATATCGAGTGGTTCTTACAGCAGCCCATGAGGAAGGGGGTGTTTCCCTGAAAGGCGTAGGGCGAGAGAATTTTGTGGAGCGGAAAGGAATGTTTAACTGGAAGCCCGGAGGGCGGAGGACTGTTGTGTGCCTCTCAAATACTTCGGGGCACTTTGTTGGACTTTATATATGTCTTTGCCAAACATGCCTTAATAATGCATATTTTGTTGCATATTTTGTTGTAAAGAAATACATGGTAAAGGCATATGTGTGATTAAGACTTGAACCTGCATTCGTGGTAATGTGGTTCTGTAATACAACCGTCTTTCAGTGCTGCTCATGCTACTGGTGCCACATTGCAGCGCAACATGCATATTTCTGCCCATTGGCAGAACTCCTTGGAATCTCGTGGAGTTGTTATGAAACTCCATGTAACTCCACAGAGTTTCTGCCCCCCCCTATTCAAAATAACAAAGCCCCCTCACTAGCTGGAAATGGAAAACAGACAATGTGCAGGCGCTGCACAATGTGTCCCGGTGTTGTAAAATGACACCGGGACAAGTTCAGCATAGTTCAGTGGGCCCAACTTCTTGGCAGGGTATATGGTGTCCACTCTGAGAAAAAAGTGGGAGGACACCGACTACCCCGTGTACCCCTACTTGTGCCCTGCATATGAATATGCACTTCACTTAAAGTACATCTGTAAGAGAGAGCCCGTTATCTATTGTGGAGGTAGTGCTGCAGAGCAGTGCCCTGAGATGATACATTTGATTGTACATGAGCACAGCTACTCTCAATACACCTGGAAACAAGTCTCCTAATGTTTGCAACATGGACTGCAACTGATTGATTTTATAACTGTGAACCCCATAGTCAAGTGCATTAATTCCCCAGTTTTATTCCGTTTGTTCTATATTTTATGGAGCGCCACAATATCACCTATAAGATACTTCAAGTTACACTTAAAAATCTTGCATCAGTTGTTCTATTCTTTATTCAGACTGTTTTTGGTAAAAATAATCTAATAAACGACCAATGTAAAATAAAACACCAAATCCATTCTTTCCATAGAAAAGTTAAAATAAAATATAATCACTGTATAAAGACGATAGTTATTAAATAAATGTTACAGTCACCCAGCTCTCAAATTCTGACCAAAAACAATTTGATTTTTTTGTCTACAATACAGTAATATTTTTAAAAAAAAACCAATGTGAGTATATGGACTGAAATGCATTTATTGTGAGTATGACTGCATAGCTTGAAGCAAAAGAACAGAGATGGCTGTAAACCATTGGGAGATCAATTAATCCCGCACCTGAAAATTGAACTATAGTCTTAATAGTAATAACTAGTTTCTTAATAGTGCTTCTTATTGCAATTGTGTTATTTCTAAATTCTGTAATAAACCGGTGGTACTATTACCTAATACATTAATACTTAAATTTACTCCCCTCCCACCATGAAGGATGGAGGACTGAGTTGATTCAAATTCCTGTCATGCAGGTTACTTAATGTGTTACCAGTGAGTGTCAGCAAACTGAGCTATCTGCTTGACTATATGTTGTGGAACCTCTATATATAGCTTATGGAATACCCCCAATTCAGAACTTAAATAATTACATTTGAAAGAGTCATAGTTTATTTGCTTCTTCTGTCCTGGGTAAATCATATACATCTGTCCAGCAAATAACACCAATAATGCAAGCTGTTCTAAGTAGTCAACAGCATTATAATTCATATCTTTCTTTGAAGTGTGGATAAATCATGTTAATGAAATGGCAAAAATGGCAGCTCGGAGTTAGCCACGAGTTGATGCGGCACCCTCCTGAGTTGGACCTGAGATATTTCCTCTTTCTGAGACCAGGCCTTGTGCCCTTGACTTTGCTTGGTCGGTCCACTGTTAGGGCACAGAGGTTTTGGGGGACCCCAGCTGAGGCGGTGCTGCACGTCGGGGAGTGAAGACCGGGCGGCAGTCTGCTGTTACGATGATGTTCATCCCGGCGGTGCAATGGGTGTTGCCGCTCCTGAATCAGAGAGGAGATGCTTGCAACAGGCACACTTTCTGGTGGCAACCCAGGTATCAGTACAGGCCAGGGAGGGATGCCTCAGGTGGTCAAGTGCATCATCTTTTCCTCTTCCTCAGAGCAGAAGAAACTCCCATTCTCTGCTGCCTCCTCTAGAGGGATTGATAGTGCGAAAGGTATGAGTTCACAAGTTTCAGTGCTGCTGCAGACACTTATTTTTCTGGGCTTTTGGCTGCAGCCTTCCCTGGATAAAGGGGACTGCTGGGATTTAATTTAGGATATTTTGCACACATCAGCTTTCATTTACTCCTCCATAGCAGCAGGCCCGACAACCCCCTCAATGATGGTGGCAAGGTTCACTGCTAGATACGGGGCCACCCAAGCCCTCTCTTGTTCTTCCCTTAGCCCTCAAAGGGCTGTGAGGAAGGGTCAACAGTTTCCTATTAACACTTTTCCAAAGAACCATTAATAAGTACATATGCCCTTCTAATCCTATCTCAGTGGCTGAGCCGAATGAGTCCGAGATTTTTTGCAATTCACCTAGGCAGCACAGGCTGCAAGAACCAGGTGGCAGTGGTGGAGGGGAGGTGACGGTCACAAACCCCCATTTCCTCACATAGATCTTCCTTGCCTACATTAAACAAGCTTCTTTTGGGGAAGGTAGTCACCCTCCAATGGGCTAGTGCTGGTGGGCCTGGTAGCACAGTGACTGGTGCCCAAGGAGCCACTCCTGCAGCGGTAGATGGGAATGCTGTTGGAGTGGGGGGCCTTCATGGCAATGTAGGGCAGGTGTTAAAGCAAAGGATGATTACCCTAAGGATGACCTGGAAATTAGAGGCAGGGTGACCTGTGCCAAAGGAGCCGCTCACGGAGCAGTGGATGAGGATAGTGTTGGAGTGGGTGGCCTTCATGGCAATCTAGGGCAGGTGTTACAGCAAGGGAAGTTTACCCTAAGGATGACCTGGAAATTGGTTTGGCTCTATCCTACAGGATCCCCTGAGGCCTTTTTTCAATGTCAGTTTTCAGCAGTCTGTTCGAAACTGATGATCAGGAGCCATTTCAGGATGGTACAGACCATGTTGTTGAGCAAGATCATGAGGCCCAGTTGTTTTCTAGCTCTGGGGGGGGGCTTTTGGAAGTGAATTAGAGGGCAGCAGTATCATGGAGGCTGGGTTTAATACCCTAACTTGATTACTAAGGGGGTCTTGACCCTGCTATTTCCAAGGCTGAGGAGGAGTTGCTCTGGGATCCTGATGGTCTTGAACCTGCACCTACAAATCATCTACCTCCCCTGCAATCTCTAACTCGACTAGGTCAGCCAGAATTGGGATGCAAAAACAACCTCAGCTCTTCCCCTTTATTGCCTGCAATATATGATCTCTTCCAGCAGCATAAGGAAAAGTATAGGGAGGACTCCGTCTCCTTGAAAACGGCCCATCTGAAGAGAAGTGGTTTTGAGAAAGCTGCCAAGAAATATGGATATTCTTTATTCCCGGTTGGGAGATGCGGAGGTGAGTCAGGCTGGTCTTCAAGAGTCGATTAGAAGCAATAAGGGCCTAATTTAGATCTTGGATGGACTTTCATCATCCCTCCATGGCAAAGTTTACAATTACTCCATCAAGTTGACCCACTCGGGCCCACCGTATTTAGATGTGTGCTGGCTGAAATGCCGTCCGTCGCGACAGAGTGTTATCCATTGTGTAAACGTTTCACTGCTGTCGATGCAGTGGACTCCTCTGCTGGCAATTGTGGATTCACCAGCCCTCTGCAGGTATGCACATTAATTCGGACCAGCAGGAGAGGATGGCAAGACCTCTACTACCACCAACAAGAGACACAGAATAGAACAGAACCTAACTTCATCTAGTGTGCGACTACCATTCACTCTATGCACTATTTTCTGGACACATTTATTTTACTGATGCCAGTTATATCTTGGACATTGGCCTTCAGACAATTTTGGCTTTTCATTAATAATTTCATCCACCATGATTGATAATGCACATTTGTGTTTGCTTTTTTATTTTCATCCTGTTTTATTTTATTTGGTTTTGTAGAATAAAATAATAAATAACAATGTCAAAGACTGGTGGTGTACTTTCGTTTCTCTATTTGTAAACTTATTTTACTCCCATCTGTTTCAAAAGTTAAATAAAAAAGATTATTTATTCATAAATAAATAGAATGTGGGAAATGTTTTTACTTCTTTAAAAAGTAGATACAAATAGACAAATACCACAATTCAACAACTAACATATGATTTAATTGTAATGAAGAAATGTTTCATAATGTGTACTAATACATCATAAGCACAAACATTCATGCTATATTTTATTTGAAAGTTCCAGACCTTGCCACCATGGAAGAATGGTAGATAATTAAAAAAATAAGATCAAATAGGAAAACTCTGATTAATGGATGTCATCAGCTGGAGACAGATCTTTGGCCTCTTATAGGAAACTCACATCAATAACATAATTGGTGAAAAGAATGGCAGTACTCCTTTTGTGGCCACAAGATTATTCTAATAAAATGTTGCAGTATTTGGTGGAATGTCACAAATAATTTTAGGTGATGTGCTACAAGAAGCTCTTCCTTCAGTGACGAGACATGTCAGCAACTACATACAGTTACCACAAATAGTGGATTTAGCCTGTGTGAAATGAGATTGGTATACTTTGGGTGGCATGCGGTCAAAGCAATTTAAGCATCACATATTGCCTTGGTGGCAACACTCAACTGAAAAGAAGTCCAAAGCAAGCCTTAAAAACTTCCATTCAATCACCGTGCAAGTTGTCTTCGTACCTGAAATGAACAACTAAGTGTATGTCTCTTTCTCTGGATCAACTCATGTACCCTTTGTACTTAGCAACAGGAACACAGAACTGGAAATGTCACAACTTTGAAATATCAAATTGAAGGTGGCATGATGAAGAACCCTAAAACAGAATAATAATACAAGAAATTAGTTGATTAGATTACAAAATGTGCACATGACAAATTAACGATTTTAAGGGCACATTTTCTAACAGCAAAGAAGGATAAAAAATGTAAATGAACACAGTAGTCAAAGTGTCAAAACTCTGATCAACAAATATCTTTGCCAAGGATTTTCCTTAACTTGCCCTTACAAAAAATGTCCAACACAGACTGTCATCCTCATTAGTTTAAAAGTTGGGTTAGCATTTATTTTTAAAATCTGTAAAATTCCTTCCTCTTCACCACTATCATCTTCATTTGGCATTCCAATATCCTCATCCAGTGGCTCTTCATGGTCTCTATCCTCTGCGATGTTCCATCGCAGGGATATGTTGTGTAACACGCAGCAGGCCATGGTGATTTGGCACACTTTGTCGGGTGAGTAGAGGAGGGCTCCACCAGTCTTATCCAGACATCGGAATCGGGCCTTTAGGAGCCTAAATGTAAGCTCCACTGGCCTCCGTGTTCTTCCATGGGCCTCGATGAAGCGGACTTCCCCTGGTATTGTTAGATTCCTGAGCGGTGTTAACAACCATGGATAGTTGGGATAAGCTGAGTCTTTTATATGAAAAAAGTACAATTAGCCAAAACAAATAAACAGTATTTTAGATCATACAACTTGAGATTAACCAAATAATATATTGACAGATTGTACTTACCAACAAGCCAGGCTGTCTCAGGTCCAAGTTGTGACATCTGTAGGGTATGCTGCTGTTCCGCAAAGTAATCATGAGTTTATCGTGGAAAACACAAACAGATTTGCTCTCTAGCATGTGGGGGCACTAAGTCAAGCTGTGTGCCATCAATTGCTCCAACTCCTTGTGGTAGGTGACTCAAACCATAAAAATCTCCCTTAACCCCTTGCGTGAGGGTTTATTTCTCCCGCTGTGCGGGAGAAATAAATGGCATTCGGGAACACAACGTCTCCCGGCAGTCGTGCTCACACGCCCACCATAATGCACGACGGCCGGGAGACATTGTGCGCACGCAAGGGGTTAACATTGACAAAATCCTAGTTTCATGGAAACTGTATGAAGTTGTTGATGTGTCCCATCATTCAAGAAAGAATTTCCTGTAACACACCACTAAAAGTTGGTTGTGACATTCCATCAAATACTGCCACAGTGTATTGGAATGACATCACCGATGATATAATCAAGTGAGTGTAAGTATTTTGTAAGAGTTTATGATTGTTAAATATATATACTAAGGTACTGCAAAAGTTAAAGTAGAATACTAGGTGCACTACTACTGAGTGATGCTATTTGTAACATTTATTAAGTGAGTACCTGGGCCACTGTATGTATCCTTGTGTGTATGGGTGGGTAAGTGGCTGTATGGGGGGTATAAGTATGTGTGTGAGTAGCTGTCTGGATAAGTAAGATGCTGTGTGAGTGGCGGTATTGGTGAATGAGTGGGTGTGTCAGTGGCTGTATTGGTAAGCGAATGGTGGTATGGGTGGCTTCATGGGTGGATAAGTGGGTATGTAATGACTATATGGGTGAGTGTGTGAGTGTCTGAATGGCTGTAAGAGTGAGTGACTGAGTTTGTAAGTGGCTGTATGGGTGAGTGTGTGGCTGTTTGAGTGGGTGCATGGTTACATGAGTTGGTGTGTGACTGGCTGTATTGGTACTTCTCTGTTGGAATGACTGTACAGGTGAATGAGCAGATGTGTGTGTGCTTATTTGCATGTGTGAATGGGTTTGTTAGTGGTTGTGTGGGTGTGTGAGTGAGTGCTTGTTTGAGTGAGTGAGTGGCTGTGTTCAAAGGCTTTAGGGGTGAGTGAGTAGGTGTGTGAGTGATTGTGTAGGTAAATAGGTGCGTGTGTGAGTTGCTGCATGTGTGAGTTTGTGGCTTTGTGTCTGGCTGTATTGGTGAGTGACTGGTTGTGTGAGTGGCTGCACGAGTGAGTGAGTGGGTGTATAAGTGTCTGTGTGGTTCTGTGAGTGGGTATACAAGAGGTTGTATGGGGGTGTGAGTGGGTGTGTGACTGGTTCTGTGGATTATATCATCAGTGAAGTCATTGGTGATGTCATTGGCAATTTCATCAGTGATGTCGCTGAGCAAGTCATGAGTGATGTAATATGTGAGGTCATAAGCAGTGCATACATTATAGTTAGCTCAGGTAACTATAACTGCTGAATTTCACTGCTTTTGTACAAGTGAAATCTGAGCCTTTTAGTGAATTTCTAAGTTTTTTTAAAATTCTATTTCTAACTATAACGTCCCTGTAATCTTTGGTCTCTTAAGTGAATTTCTAAGGTCTTTCATATTCTATTTCCTAACTATAACGTCCCTGCAAAGTGAATATATATATCTATATATCTTCTTTTCCAATAAATTGTATTGTGCCTGTGGAGAGCTGAAATCCACAATCATTAAAGACTGAAACCTCGCAGAACCCACTGAAGGGTAAGAATTGTTTTTAAAAGGCACTACAGATTCCATCATGCTCAGCGAAACAAACTCACTTATGTGGTCTATCATCTGGCCGTCCCTTTCAGTGTACCTATCGCCCCTGGCACAGTCATGGAGTGGAATAAACCTCAGACCAACGCAAGGGCCGTGGCAAAGTTGCACATCATTGCTCTTAAGGAATTCAATCCCTAACTTAGTGGGAGATGTCAAGCTTGACCAGCCTTGAATGGATGAGTGGCTGCGTAACTCTTTAGATCAGACACTACCCTTAGAAACTCGTCCCTCCGCCAGTCTTCATACTCCCCGCTTCATGGTTTACTGAGGAACTACAGGCAATTAAAACGGGCTACAAGAGGTTGGAGAGGACCTGGAGGATTAGTTATGATAACACCTCGAAGATTAAATATAAACTGACTCTGAAGCTCTACCTTAGCTGTTGTAGCATGCCTCATGCCACCCTCATTTCTGATCACATCACTTCGGCCTACAACTGCCCCAAATGCTTTTTTGAATATTCAATGAACTCTCTACCCTAGCAGGACTGCCCTGCATAGCTACTAATTCATGCTCAATGCGAGGAAATGGTGCTTGCTTTGTGAGGAAAGTACAGGATATTCAGCAATCTCTGCTGAGGGTAAGAGGAGATTTCTCTCAGTCAAATATCACTTCGTCCTCTAATTTTGATGACTCTACTTCTACTGATTCTTTTCTTGTCCGTAAGACATTGGACTTGTGGGATACTTAGGACTTGTCTTTATTTGTGTTTTTGGGACAATATATAAGAGCTAGTTCTCCCAGGGTTCCCCGGCTAAACTTTCTTTTAGATCCAGATCCTATGATTCCTTTGGTAAGACTCCTTATCTGCTTGTTGCAGCAGAGCTCCATTTCTCAGGAGAGGAAGTACGCTACGGTCCTTCTGTTGCAGGGATTCTGCTCATCCACAGAACTATGCGCAGGAAACCAGGACCTCGGTGTATTGTTGTGTACTAAAAAAAGCCACCTCAGTGCCCAGAACCCCAATCCGTCTAGCATTAGTGTCTCATTCGTTTTCCGTACTACAGCAAAGCTACCAATGATTAGACAACCTAGAACATGTGATTTAGTAAACTCTCAGGAATAGTGGGAAAGAAGAACACTCTTTCGATCACACTCATACTTGTCCACAACATGAGTAATCAGAGACACTGTATTGTTTAAAAAGTTTATTTTTAATTAACGTGCTCAAAGGTGCAGTACTCAAACCAATACGAGCAGCATAATGCATGAAAACAATATTATTAGCATTGTTACAATTCCATATAGCACAAAAGAGGAAATCATATTATAATGACAGTGGAAACAGGACTGCAGCTCCTTTTACCACCCTTCTCGTGCTCAATGAGCTAGTTTAGAATAATTGTAGAAGACCTCTGGGCTTTGTTAGCCAGACCCCATACCTGCAAGAGATCAGATGCAGTGAATGACATCTCAGGATCAGCACAGCTCTTCTATGTTGGAAAGGTTTTCTCCAAGTGCCTTCTCATGCATGTAATGCCATATTAAAAGCACCCAAGTTTCAGTTGGGCCGCTGTGCTTCATGTTATGTCTATGTGCGTGGGACTGGCCAAAGTGAATCAACAGCATACATTGTTATTTGACCTTAAACAGGCTGTGCAGACAGAGAGCGCGGTGCCCCGCTGAATATGTGAAAGGTAGACAGTTCTCATGTGAAGCAGCGCCAGCAAAGTATTTCATGAGAACAGAGCCACGTAGTGTCATGTGCAAAAGCGGCAGAATGACAGCCAAGCATATACTACTTATGCTAACTTAGCAATGTCTACAGTTAACCCCATTTCCTCACTACACCCTCCCTCTGGTCAGGCCAATGGACAGTGGACTCAAAAGAACACAGAGTTCAAGTAAGAGTGAGAATTAAGAGCAACAGTTATATTTGGACAAAGAGTCAAATGGTGCACTAATTTGTGTGTAAAAACTCAATTTGAGAGAAAACAAGTGAAAAAGAAAAACCATTACAAAAAATATCCGGCAGATGATGGCAGTCATCCAGGTTAATACATTAAAGTGTATGAGCAATATGTTGCAACAGCCTCCAAGAGGAAGTCATTGATATTGTCAGAAAAGAGAGTAGCCATCCATTCCAGCAAAGAGAATGAACATACATGTTCATCAACAATGGGAGCTTCTAGCAGCATCAGTGGACAACTTGTATGTTCCTCAAGAAAACTTTGTTGTAGGAAATCATGTGCAGCTGCACAGAAATCCCATTCAGCTAAAACTCCAAGCGCCGCTGCACAGGCCATAATCCCAACACCAGAACATTCCAGCTCATGCGCCACTAGAGGACTCAGTAGCAGGTCATAATCCAAGGAGACACCATATTGGAGAGGCAAAGATCCAATGCCCATTCGAACGAACATTCCAGGCAGTGGAAGATTGGTTGCACGCAAGTGAAATAACCAAAACGAAAAGATAATCCATAAGCCACGCTCAGAGTGGCCAGTGGTAAAGTGCCGTAGCATTCAAGCATACGAAAAATGGACAATGCCTATAGTGTTAGAAGCATTGAAGATAGTGTGAATCAACGCGCCAAAATGTAGTGGGAGATCGGTATTAAGAAGCGCATGTAAAGATGTTAGCCACGTGAAGGACGAAGGTCTTATGGGCAGATGTGAGAGCAACTTTGTTTTGGGACAACAATGCTCCTATTCTGCTCAATTTGTTGAACTTTGCCTTCAAGGTCGGAATGGCAGGCCAAATCGAGATGTCAAGTCTCCCATGCGGGGGTGGAAAAAGTCGATTTTTAAAGCAAACCACACGCTGTGAGACTGTTACAAGGTAAGGGATGCCAGCATGCATGCCGCAGCAATCTTCAATATATAAAAGCAAATAGTTACCGTTTGCTAGCAGGGCAAAAGTAGGTAGGTGTGATAGCTGGCACTAGATGAACCTTAAAAATACACGCCAAATTTGGTGCATGTAAATTACATGTGCCATGCAACTGTACATTCTTACACACAAGAGAATGATCAGGCGAGGAATCACATGATTCCCCGGTGAGGTACTGTAGTTGTTTCTCCTTTAGTTCTCTGTTTCTGTCTATGGCTGGCATTACCTATGATGTCACTGTCATGGTAATAGAACACTATGGTTTGAATCCCAGGATGATCTTGTCAGTTCATGGAAGCTGTGGAGACGAACAGTCAATAAAGCTTGTGCTCTTACACTTACCTGTGTGATGTAATCACTTCAAATTTGGCGACAAGTTTGACTGTTCCTCTCTCCACCCACGTGTGCAGTGATCGCCTTCTGTGTTTCAAGACTCCTGTATCCTGCAGCAGTTCATCTTTAACCTCACATGAAGAGAAGAGTCCATAGAAAACTGGATCTGCCTTCGCCTTTGCCATAAGATAACCAGTAAAGGGTCTAGGGAAGAGTCGTTTTGTCCTCGTCATACTTCGCTTTTCACACCTATGCTGTTGGCACTTTGTGTCTGGTTAGCCTGTTTAAACCTTGTTCACCCCATGTGCCTGGCACTCTTTTGAGTAAATTAACTGTTGCTGGTTTCTCTTCGTGTTGGAAGGGAAAGTTGCTGTCTGCGTGATTGTGTGCTGTTGTCCCCTGGCGTCTGGGGTGTTGAGAGCTTGAACGCATGCTGCCTTACCATGGCGCTTTGACCGATGAAGTCTCTTGGGAGAGAGGTCTTTCCTTTGCTGTGGTTATCCTCAACTGATGACGCATTGGAATCCTCCGTAAGAGTCAGCGCTGAAGGCTACGTGTCACAAGGCACTGTTTGCATGTCTACGGTTGCTTAATTACAGCAAAGCGTGCCTGAGGGATTTTCTCCAAGCTGTGCGTGTCATCGCACTGGAGGAGAACGTCACACGTTAAACAAGGAAGAAGTAACGTGCATGCTGTTGCCTGGCTACAGGGAAGCTTTCCCATCTGCGTCCAGGTTATGTGTGTTATCGTGCAAGAGCAGTACATCACGTGTGTGCTCATCTGAAGAGACACGTATACTGCTTTGCACCAAGCGCTGTGGCTGTGCGTACCTGAGCAGTGCTTCAAGAGACTCGTTTACTACTGCTTCTCAAGCACCGAGGTTGCACACGTCAATGCAGTACATCAAGGGTAATTCCTATTTTTTTTTTTCTTTCCCTTGAGCATCCAATTGGTCTCTAGATGGTAGTGGACTTGAAGGTCAATTCGTAGTTCACGTAAAGGCATAAGGCGACAACAATTACAGCGCTGATTTGTCTTAATTTTTTTTAGCGCATTTCTTCTGCCATCTTAGTACTTCATTTGTGGCAAAGATATCTTGTTATGTCAGTTGACGACTGAGAATACTTGCACAATTTCAATGGGAAGTGACTGTGCCGCCACTTTCTCTAACTATCTGCTGTCTTACCCTCCATGTACTGCAGCAGAGAACGAGTAATTATCCGTGGATACCATCTACATTCCTGTTGTCATCTTCAGCAGCTTTTAATCTCTTTGCTGTTGTGGTCCAGTATTCTTGTGCTGGTTCTAACCCCGGGCGTAGCACTACGCTTCGCCCACGTAGTGTACGTAGCGCTGCCTGCTTCGCACTTTCCGAAGTAGGCGAAGCAGGGCAGCGCTACGCACACACCGAGGGCGAAGCGTAGCTGCTTGCCACCCGCCACCCACCTCCCGCCTGCCCTCCTTTTAATAATATAAGCATTGAAAAATAAATTAAAGTAAGTCGACTTACCTGTAAGCGCGGCGTCTCCGGGGCTCCCCCTTTCTGTTTCTGATTTCTTCTGGCAAATGCGCATGCGCCGCGCATGCGCATTTGCCAGAAGAAATTAGAAACAGAAAGAGGGAGCCCCGGAGACGCCGCGCTTACGGGTAAGTCGACTTACTTTAATTTATTTTTCATTGCTTATATTATTTAAAAGAAGGGCGGGCGGGAGGTGGGTGGCACGTAGTGGGGCTACGCGAAGCGCGTAGTGTGCGTAGATTTGGGCACACTACGTGCTGCTTCACGTAGCCCCACTACGCCCACTACGCCCACCCTTAGCTGGTTCCTTGTTTGACCCTTTCCCTGCGGGGGTAATTCCCCCCCCGGCGGGGGCGGCCGCAGCGGCACTGTGCTCATGACGAGCTCAGCTCGTCATGACTCACAGTGGAGCTGTGCTCATGACCGTTATGACGGCGGAGGTTATGACGAGCTCAGCTCGTCATGAGCACAGCTCCACTGTAACACATGACGAGCTGAGCTCGTCATGAGCATGCAACGGGTTAAACTTTGATTTTTAACCTTTTCTACTTTACACAGGTGGTCTGCTCACACATATAAGTACATAAGGATTCACTGTATTTTCAATTGTGTTCACCATGCAGAATGTACAAGCCCCCCCTTTTTTACAGCTTCCAGGTGATCCACCAGTCAAATGGAAAGTGTGGTTTAGAGCATTTGAAAAATATTTGAGTGCAATGGGGGGGGGGTTCTAGATTTAGTGCTGAGATGAAGCGTTTCATTTTAGAGCACAATCTCGGTTTTGAGGGTCAAGCTGTTTTAGAACATTTACCTCCTCTTGTTGTGGTTGTGGGAGAGGAAGAGTTAAATGTTTATGACCAAGCTGTGAGAATGTTGGAAAAACAGTTTGATGTGGAAAGCAGCCTTGTTGTTTCTAGACACAAGTTTTTTACGAGAGAACAGGAGAGTGATGAAAGCATCGTATCCTATGTAGCAGCTTTACGTATTTTAGCTTCAGAGTGTGAGTTTGAGCATTTTTCTTCACAACTCATTCGAGATCAAATTGTTGTGCATTGCAGAGACTGGAAAGTCCAAGAAAAATTGCTCACTTTATAAAATCCTTCTTTGGAGGAAACGATTAGCATTTTAAAAGTATAGAATTTTCTCAGAAGTCCTCGAAAGAAATCAAACCTGAAAAGAGTGTTATGGGTGCTGTCAAAGATCAAAAAGATACTCATGAGAAAATACAAGGAGACAAACTCAAATCTAATTCTGAGCAAAAGGGGAAAAGATTTGAAGGGTTGTATTCCAAAAAACTATGTAATAAGTGTGGTTTCCCATCACATTATCTCAACTCGCGGATATGTCCGGCGAAGAACGCAGCATGTTGTAAATGTGGGAAACAAGGACATTTTGCCAAAATGTGTGGTTATCGAGGGAATGTCAGTGTTGTATACTCTGAGGAGTCAAAGCATGATCCTGCGTGTGAGGTTGTTAGTTCACTTACTGATTTTGTAGTGGTCGTAAAGGATGATTCTGATGACTGTGTTGATCCTATTGTTGATATTTTGGTGGATCGAAGGTGTCTGAAACTTTTGGTCGATTCAGGTTCAAGGATGACTATGATAACTGAGGAATTGTTTGAAAGTAGTTGGGGAAACAGACCTCTCAAAGTTCCAGAGAGAAGCCCTGTTTCTTATGAAGGGAGGAAAATCTACTTAACGGGATATTTTGAAACTTCTTTAGTTTTTAAGAAGAGGCGCATTCAAGGGAAGATCTATGTGGGCGAAAAGGGGCTCATCATTCTTGGTTAGTATCACCAGGGGTTATTTGGAATGACTCTCAAGCCTGGCACGTTGGAACAAGTTTCAGTGGTCGGTGATCAACCTCTAGGGGAGAGTTTGCTTTATTGGTCCAAGAAATTCCCTAAAGCTTTAGGAGACGATTTAGGATGTATTACAGGTTTCAAGCATCACATTAAAGTAAAGAATGGAGCCACCTCTATCAAACATAAATTATGCAATGTGCCTTTCAGCATCAGAGATGATCTATCTTCTAAACTTAAGAAAATGTGTGAAAGTGGGGTCATTGAACCTATAGAGTCATCTCTCTGGTTAAGTCCCTTGGTGGTCGCAAGAAAAAAAAATGGAAATCTCAAGGTATGTATCGATTTACATAGTCTCAATAGGGAGCTTTATATAGACTTGCACCCTCTGCCCTGCATTGATGACATTCTTTCCAAATTTTCTGTTGTAAAATACTTTTCCAAGATTGATTTAGCCTCTGCGTATCATCAAGTCGAGTGAGATCCGGTCTCCAAGCACCTGACAGCTTTTGTGTCACCTGTTGGTACTTTCCAGTTCCGTAGGATGCCATTCGGTCTGGCGTCGGCAGCTTCAGTTTTCTAGCGTATTATGGAAAAGGTGTTGGAGGGCATGTCGGATACGGTTGTTTTTCAAGATGATATTTTGGTAGCTGGAAAAAATAAGGACGAGCATGACAAGAATGTTGCCAAAGTTTTGGAGAGATTGGAGAGTAGAGGTATTGTGGCTAACAAACTCAAGTGTGTCTTTGGTGTTGAGTCCATAGAGTATTTGGGCCACCAGATTTCTGCTGATGGAATTGTGCCAAGAGAGGGTCTCATTGAAACTATCTCTAACGCTCCATGTCCTACCTCAAAAGAACAAGTTTCTTCATTTTTGGGTTTGTGCGAATTTTACACTAAATTCATCTCCAATTTTGCTGCAAAGACTGTCCATATGAGAGATCTGCTTAAAAGGAAAACAGTTTTTAATTGGAGTGCTGTTTGTCAGGAGGAATTTTTGCAGATCAAGAATGAGTTAGGCTCTTGGTGAATTCTTATCCCTTTTGATCCTTCTTTTCAATGTACTGTGTCTGTTGATGCCAGTTTAGATGGTCTCGGGAGAATGATTTCTCAAGTCAAACAGGGTAAGGATTACACGGTAGGATTTGCATCTCGAGCTTTGCGACGGAGTGAAAAAAACTACTCAGTTTTTGGGAGAGAATTACTTGCATGTTGCTGGGCTATTGAGCGGTTCAAATGTTTTTTATGTGGGAAGATGTTTACTCTTCTCACTGATCATAAGCCCCTCATTCCCATTCTTGAGGGTAGAACTGTAAAAGATCACACTCCCAGAATTGCTAGATTGAGTTCTGAATTGCTGCAGTACAATTTTGTGGTTGCTCACATCCCAGGTGGGAGAAACACGAGGGCTGATTATCTTTCAAGGTCTCCTTTACCCTTAGGGAAAGAGTATCGTGATGCCAATATTGAAGATGAGTGCTTAACTGCTGCAGTGAATTACTGTTGTGTGGGTTGTTTTTCTGTGCACGATTGGTTTTGTGGGATATAATCTGACATTCTACTAAAAAAAGTGAAAGACTTTATTGTGTCAGGTTGGCCCAAAGAGAAATATCTTGACAGTGATCTTCATCCCTTTGCCAAGGTTGCTGATGAGCTTACTCTGGAGGGTGGTGAAATGATCATGCAAGGGGATACGTTTGTTCTTCCAGAGTTTCTCAGAAATTGCATCATTGACTATAGTCATGAGGGACATCTTGGCCAGACCAGTACTAAGAAAAGAATTTGCTATGTGAATTGGTGGCCCTCCATGGACCGTCAAATAAATAACATTGTGGAAGGGTGTGTCACATGTTGTTCAAGTGATAAGGCTATTAAGATTTTTTCACCTCCTATGCAGCGTGTGGAGGCACCTGAGGGTCCCTGGTTGAAGTTAGCCATTGACTTCGTTGGACCCTTCACTGTTCTACCTAACAGGTACAAGTTTGCATTGGTTGTTGCTGACTACTTCAGCAAGTGGTGGGAAGTTAATTTTATGACAGATCTCAACTCACAAGAAGTCATTAAGTTTCTCCAAAGTCTTTTTGCTAGAGAGGGTTTTCCCAAAGAGATTGTATCCGACAATGGTGTACAGTTTACGTCAAAGGAAATGTCTGATTTTGTTCACCAATCTGGGATCTCTCACCGGCGTGTTGCTTTATATCACCCACAGGCTAATGGTTTTATTGAGCGCAAGAATCGCATTCTGGTTGAATGTGTCCAGTGGGCTGTTGCAGCTAACGTTGATATTAGAGAGGCTGTGCAGAGTATGTTGTGGGCACATCGCACTACTCCAAGCACCATCACTGGTTCTAGTCCTTTTTCACTACTTAGAGGAAGACAAGCTTCTTTTCACATGTGTCCTGCCTTGATGAAGAGAAGGGGTTTGTTATCAAAATCTCATGAAACAAAAGAAATAAAAAACATACAATCCTCTCCTACTCAAAATGATTGTAGTGCACCTCCCCAACCAGTGGTTTATGATGAGAATTGTCTTAAGTCTACAATTAATGTAGGAGATTGGGTGAGAATTAAGTCACCTCATAATGTCCCTAAGGAGCTGTCAAAGTTTGGTCCTCTTGTCAGGGTGGATGCTACATCATGTTTTGCCGTAAGAATCAATGAGAAAAATTGGTGGAAAAGTTTATAAAATCCCTTTGAAGGTTGTGATGTAAATGTGTCTTGACTCGGAAAATACTGCTCAGCCCCAATCTGGTTTGAGAAAATCATCAGTTAAAGAGAGGGAGCAGAGACCTCTAGGGTTGAAACTTCTTTGAAATATGTGCCTCCACTGAGGAGTAGTAGGATGAGTGTTCCGCCAAATCGCTTAAATCTGTAGTTTGTTATTCTTATTCATTCATATCAATTTTAATGTATTATTCTTACCATTGATTTTCATTTTCTTTCTTATCTTTTCTTGTTCTTTTTGTTCTGTACTTCTTGCATTCATTGCTGTGTTTTTATTTCTCTATTACCATGTGTATCATTCGAGAGAGAAGAGATGTTGTAGTAGTTTCTCCTTTAGTTCTCTGTTTCTGTCTATGGCTGGCATTACCTATGATGTCACTGTCAATGCAATAGAATATTATGGTTTGAATCCCAAGATGATCTTGTCAGTTCCTGGAAGCTGTGGAGACGAACAGTTAATAAAGCTTGTGCTCTTACACTTACCTGCGTGGTGTAGTCACTTCAGGTACACCTCTTTGTCATCCCGTAAGCATTTATATGTGAATGGTAAAGACCACACCTTGTGAAGAAATGCACTACCTAAAGGTTCATAGTGGCCCAAAGGATAATGTTTCACACATGAACTAAATTTAAACAAGGAAAATGGCAAAGTTATTACCCCATGGATGAGCCACACTGCAGAATTAGTGTCAGCAACTGAAAAAGGCAAAGGTTCTTATTTTTCATTATGTAACAGAGTGTATGTGGAATCCTTCATGGACATAAACTGTTGTCTATCTGTCATGTTAAATGGCGTAACAATGACGTGTTAATTTAATCCCATGGAACTTTCCCCATCTTTAAAGTTTGCAATGTCCATGCAAACTGCATAATTGAACGCAATTGATTTTGACCGCAATACAAAACAGATACTTCATCATGAACAATATCCACAACAGATTAAACAATATTCTCTAATGTGTAAATAAGGGAAGAAAGAGTGTTAATACTATTATCAACAACAGCAAGCACTTTTTCTAAATTAGCTTGGTCTATTGCCCTTAGACGCGAAGCAGCTTCAATTTGGGACAGCTTCCAGATTTCATTGTAAGTGGCATAAATAAATCTTTTTGATCTTGGGCCAGAAGGCACTTTTATAAAATCTGACAAGTTAACGTCACCTGACAACAACGACAAATGTTGCAACCAATTTTGACATCATTTTCCTACTGAATAGGTAGCAACTGAATGGGAGTCAGAAAAATGCGGATCAGGTCTATCCTGAATGTATCCTGAGGCCTTGTCTAGAAAACGGCGTTGGCAAGAGTCTGAACTTATTTGTCAAACCAACCAACCCTGGGGGTCCAGGCTAGAGATATTAAAAGTATTATTGGTAAGCAACAGTTGCAAATCATCAATGACCAAGTCAGTATGATTATCCCAGGTGTCATAAGGAGCCAGTGTAGGTATTTTAGGTGCATTCATTGGTTTTGCAGTGGCTAAATCTAAACAGGTTGTTTGATAAATCGAACTATTCAAAAATAGGATTTGTATTGGGATAAGGCACGCACAATGCAAAGCTTCAGAGCCTTGTCCCTACCAGAATTTAGAACCCCAAACAGACTTAAGATCTACTGTATCATTCCACAGCTCATAGCCACCCACTGCCAGTTGGTCAATGAAGAATTTGGAATACACAAATTTAGTGTGGGTGAGCATGACCTTAGAATTGGACGTAGTATTCAATTTAAAATAAAATGAAACCGGGTTGGAAATATTGAAATCAGTGAAATAGACACATTTTTTCAAAAGACTTTTCGAACTGCCTTCAATGGGAGCCGGGCAATGTTCCCATTGTGTGAAATTAAAAACATTTCTAAATGTATTAGCATTATGCAGGTAATGATGGCCAAAATGTTGGTAGCAAAATAAATCAGGATAATTTGCAGTATTTAGATACAAATCCTCAGCATCAAATGCAGCATAATACTTTAAATCAGAAAATAAAGATTCAACGCTTGTACGTACCAATCATCAGAGAGTATGTTATGTTTCACTACATCCCCCATAGAAACACGAAGCACATTTGGAACATTAACCACCTCTGTGTCGCCATGAATTTGGAAGTTAACTGCATCCCACACTATTCCATCCGCAACTGGCCAGGCAGAGATGTTGACAAAAGTCTGGTCCCTTTTCATGATGTGTGATGAGGAGTGCGTAGCCAAAGTTCCATCAATTACTTTAACTGCAGAGCGTTCAGTGAGATGGTGACCATTTATTAAAAGGATGAAAAATTTCACAAATCCAATCAACATGAACAAATAAATGGCGATGAGCACCAACCAAATGTATGTCCAAGGAGGAACCAAATAATTTCTTTTAAACAAGGTGATAAAAATAGAAAATTTGGAGGGGGGACTCAATGATGTGGAGTCAGAGTCAAAGGAAAAACGCGACTGGTTCAGTGTGTTGTCTTGCAAACCAAGCAATGACTCTGTGGCGGGATACGCATATTCAGTTTCTTCATGAGGACTGCAAGCCGGATGGTTTAGCAAAGGATCAGTAACAGCAGTCATCTCTATGGCAGTGTCAGGCCTGATGTTGTTGGAACTGGCCAAGACTGTATTCCTGGATATTGTTGGACAGGAAGCAGCAGGTGTCATACTATGTGGAATCGGCCAGGCGAAGAAGTTTGACATTGTCCACTGATATGTATCTGTCATCTTTGCGACCAGGAAGTGTTGGTAAAATGACTGTACAAGTACCCTTCACACCAAGCACTGGGACAGGTGCACGATAAGAGGGGCCAAACTCTTCCAAGTTCTCCACCTTCTCACGGACCAGGTCTCCGATCTGGGGTAGCCAGCCGACTACCGGAATCTGCAGCGCCGCTTCAGTGGTGGAGGGTAAATGTTCCTTTGCAAGACCATCTTGAGTCTCTTGTAGTTTCTGTAACACATCAGAATGATTATCTACATCAAAGCATGTGGCTGTCGCCACCATGTCTAGACCATCAAGAGCCGGAAAAAACATTTTCATGCCAAAGAGAATTTCGTAGGGGTTCCGCCCACCCAGAGATATTCTAGGGAGATTATTTAGTGCATGTTGTACGCTATACAAATGGGCAAACCAGGTCCTGCCAGTACCTATAACGCTAGCTGTCAAGGATTGCTTTAAGTCACAGTTTATTCACTCCACAACTGAGTTGCCCTCAGGCCTGTATGGAGACGAAAATTTGACTTGCACCCCCAAAGACCTCATGGCATCCTTGTACGCCTTAGAGGCAAACGAGGGACCCTGGTCAGAATGAAAGGTGCCACATGCAAAGATTCCCACAAAGACACGCAAATCCCTGATGACAGTTTGTGCATCAGCACTGCGTTGTGGGCAAACCCAAAGAAAATTTGTGCATGAATCAACTGCAACCAAAATAAACTTATACGCAGTATCTGAAGAAAACGGACCACAGTGATATAAATAAACACACTTGAATGGTTTATTTGAAATGTACAGCTGTGTTTGTGGCGGGTGTGCTGCCCTTGAGGCTTTAATCTGCTGACAAATGTCACAAGAAAGCACTAATTACGGGTTTGTTTATATAACCCACGCCACCAGTAAAGTTGCTGCAAGATAGAGACAGTCGCCGAAACGCCTGCATGAGCCGAGGCCATGCTTTCGTGCGCAGCTGTTATCAATGCAAGGCTGCGGTCTTCGTTGGGAATCAACCTGTCACCAACGTCATTCATTTTCACATAGGGCCTTTACGGGGACTTAAATGATAAGAGAATTTCGAAGGGAAACCCTGTGGGTACTTACTTCTCTTCTCTGTAGTAGCTATAGCTGCCAAGATGTCATCTTCAATCTTAGTCATGGATCTTGTAACTGCTGCTGCTGAATATGTGCCTACTGCTGTTTTAGCTGCTTCATCAGCCAAACTGTTACCGAACATGTGTACTCCTACGCGCTGGTGGCCAAGAGTATGAATTACTTGTGTGAGTGGCAGACGTTCTTTAAGCTCTGCGACTCGCACCCAAAGCATTTTATGCTTAATTGCATTGCCTTTAGAATCACGATAGTCATTCTGAGACCAAAAGAATAAGCTGTCATTAAAAGACCGAACACTTACAATCAAGGTAGTCACATTAGGATCAGCAAACTCCAGTGCGAGCACCAGAGCATACTGCTCCGCTAACTGGGCGGTACAGTCCCCTGGTGCCTGAGTGTACACGACACTGGACTTGAACTCACTGTTCACTATGGTACCTGCCACAATAGCACATGCTGCCGAGTAAGAATGTTTTGATCCGGTCGCCGTTTGCTCAGAACCGTCGGTATAAATGATACAATGGTAGTCCTCGAGCGGGTGCATTGACAGAGGAGCAGGATGAACAAATTAATACTGTAAGAACTCCTGAGTTTGCAACGAGGAGTCAAACATATAGGTGACATCAGATGATGTCAACGAAGTAGCCCATTGAATCCAACGTGGATGTAAAGCTTTTGAGTTTGGTACACTGGCTTTCGTCACAGCTTCAAGAGCAAGATATGGTGTTACAACCATCATGGATTTTCCTTGTGCCAGTTTGCGTTCCTTCAGGATTGCCATCTGGACTGCAGTCAATACTTTTCAACAGTTGAAAAACGTAGTTCAGCGGAAGTATACAAATGTGACTTTTAAGCAATAGGTACTGTGTCACCTTCATTAAATGTCAAGTAGGTGAAACCCACTGCCTCTGGCACAGTTCTTATCACCAGGTTTGTGTGGTTGTCACGTGTTAACAAGTATTTAGATTCAAGAAGATCAGACTGCAAGGATTGCAGAATAGCTGAATGTTCCGGACGCCAGCAGGCTTTGTAAAGGTAGGTTGTATCAAGGCATACAGCTGCTTGATACGCTGGGCATAATCGGGAATGTAAGTTCATCCGAAGTTTAAAAATCCCAGCAAAGTTTGCAATTTTTTAAGGGTTGTAGTAGAGCATAAATGTGGACATTTCTCCAAGAAGTGAGGCGCCAGGCCTCTACCTTCATTATTGAGCTCATAGCCCAGGAACAACACTGTGTACTCTGCAATGTGTGATTTTTGCTAAGTTAAATTTGTCACTGTAGTCCGCAAACTAAATTATGATGCGGTCCACATGACAAAGATGCGGCCATAAATCATCATCCGTGAGATAAATATCATCAACGTACGAATACGCATCAGGGACTATGTCGTCTAACAGAGAGACAACACGTGCGGGAAAAACGCACGGGCTGTTTTTGTAGCCCATGGCCAATCTTGTAAATTGTTTTTGTTTGCCGCCTATGGTGAATGCTGTCCATAGACTACTTATAGACGACAAATTGTGGCTTAAAAGGCCATTGGAAATATCAAGTGTGGTTTTATATTTTTTACGCACAAGACTGTCTACGAGTCCTGAGCTATGGGTATTCTGAACCGCACAGTTACGACAATGAGAGTTCAAATGGCGGTAATCCAAAACTAAGTGGTACGACCTATCTGGTTTGGTTACTGTAAATAGAAGGTTATTCATCGGTGACACATGTCTCAAATACTCCTTGATACTCTAATTGTCCAAGAATTTTACAAACGGGAGCTTTTGCTTCCCGCCAGAGGGGATATTGGGGTTGTGGATGTGGCATTGACCACAATGGTATCTCATGAGGTGGAGAGGTATTATCCCAGCCCACCTGAGTACCGTATAGAGCCGGTGCAAGCACCAAAGCCCATTCTTTCGCAAAAGCCATTGCTTGCTCCTTGGCTACATTGTGTGGAAACTAGGGAGGATCACTTCCTCCTCCCGTGGAGTGGCTAAAACAAAAGGAGGGGGCCAGTCTGCCTCAGCGAACAAGATGTCATACGAAGAAGTCAGATTTTCCCCAAAAATCCCTTTATTAACACGTTGTATATCACCTTCAATTAAAAGTACAATTTCATATAATCTGTCAGGGGAAGCCACTCGGGTGTCAGCAGTTTCTACCGTGATGAAAGTGTCAATTGCTGTCGCCTCCAGAAATGGACGCAGTGCTTGCCACACTATGGTAACCTCCGCTGCCCTGTCTAGCAGCGTTACTGCCCAAGTTAGATTCCGAAGGCGGGTTCTCACCGTCCGTGGCATATCTCGCTGTTAAAGCAGCAACTTTCTTTTTCAGAAACGGAGGGCGTTGACGAAGAAAGTCCTGCTTTCCTTTACCGTCAGTCTGACGAGGTTGCTTGCGTCCTTGCGGGGCACCTCGACCTCTGCCGCAATCCTGGCGATCTCCTCCACCGGCTTGTGAGCATGATGTTTCCTGTGAAGAACGAGGAGAATGCTGGTCAGGTACCTGAAACCTGTCAGGAGACCTAATACACCAAAACACTACGCATACACTGCTGCAAATACTGTACCCCAATTCTCACAGTCGGTTACCTCTGGTATTAAGTCTTTCTGCAAACTTATTGTTAAGATCCTGTGTTTCTCCATGGGAGAGGTATTAGGAAATACCACTTCCAGATAGTCAAATTTCTCAGCAAGCCAGTAAGGTAAATCATCCTTATTCTGTGGTCGCTTGCCCATAACTAAATTAACCATCATGGGACTAGTAGACATCCTGGCTAGGCCAGCTGCTTGCGTCACAACCCCAGGTGCTCCCATCTGGAGATTGCGGGAAAGGTATTGTACTAGAGCCCTATGCACATCAATTAAAGAGGTGTGAAAGAAACGCAATTCATCTATAGTGGCTGCTAGATAACGTGGATGTGGTGTGTACCCAGCCAAAACTGGCCAAATGGCCCCTGGAATCGACAAAGGGCCTTAACGGACTGGAGTCACTGTGTGGGGGTGGGTGCCATTAAACCAAATACGGTGTTGCCATGCTGAAATCGGACCCTCAAGAGTAGTATATGGCCGATACGCTACAGGTATTGCAGTGGGAGTGTACGTATGGAACAAATTATCACCGTTCACTGCCGGAAACTTTACCCATGAGTAAAATACCTCAAAGTGGAAAGCCGGATTGGCTCCAACCACAACAATGTGTGCGATACCAGCATCTGGCACTTCATATGCTGCCAAATTCTGACCGACTGGCGTGCGGCTATGCGCCGCAATATCGACTTCAGCCATAAGGACTAAGAAAAGGAAAACAACTTAAAAGCGTGGCAGCGCAACAGGTTCGTAATTCATATGAATGAGAAAACCATTTTATAATATCAAGCTTGAAAAGCCCTATAAAGTATCAATACAGGTAGGTTATGCCGTCACCACTGTTTACCGGAAAACAGGAGCGAGGATATTGTGGACAAATAGAAGCACTACTAAAGCATCTCGTAAATAAGTACCAGACCAAACGTTATGGGCGCCATGTTGCAGGGATTCTGCTCATGCACAGAACTATGCACAGGAAACCAGGACCTCAGTGTATTGTTGTGTACCAAAAAAAAGTTACCTCAGTGCCAAGAACCCCAATTCGACTAGCATTAAAGTCTCATTCGTTCTCCGTACTACAGCAAAGCTACTAATGAGTAGACAACCTAGAACATTCGACTGTGTAAACTCTCAGGAATAGTGGGAAACAAGAACACTCTTTCGATCACACTCATACTTGTCCACAACGTGAGTAATCAGAGACACTGTATAGTTTTAAAATTTATTTTTAACTAACGTGCTCTAAGGTGCAGTACTCTAGCCAATACGAGAAGCATAATGCATAAAAACAATATAATTAGCATTGTTACAATTCCATAAAGCACAAAAGAGGAAATCATATTATAATGACAGTGGAAACAGGACTATAGCTCATTTTACCACCCTCCCCGTGCTCAATGAGCTAGTTTAGAAAAATTATAGAAGACCTTTGGGCTTTGTCAGCAAGACCCCATACCTACGAAATCAGATGCAGTGAGTTACATCTCAGGATCAACACAGCTCTTCTATGTTGGAATGGTTTTCTCCAAGTGCCTTCTCATGCATGTAATGCCATATTAAAAGCACGCGAGTTTCAGTTGGGCCGCTGTGCTTCATGTTATGTCTATGTGCATGGGACTGACCAAAGTTAATCAACAGGCTGTGCAGACAGAGAGCGCGGTGCCCCGCTCGATATGCGAAAGGTAGACAATTCTCATGTGAAGCAGCGCCAGCAAAGTATTTCACGAGAACAGGGCCATGTAGTGTTGTGTGCAAAAGCGGCAGAAGGGCAGCCAAGCATATACTACTTATGCTAAGTTAGCAATGTCTGCAGTTAACCCCATTTCCTCACTACACTTCGCCTTCTGAAGAAACCTAACTTGGACCCTGCCAATTGGTCTAATTATGGACACATTTCTCTGCTCCCTATTTTGTCTAAAATTCTAGAAAAACATGTCTGCCCTCCACTCTTTGTGGAGTCTCAACGTTTTTTTACATGACTCCCAATCTGGGTTCAGAGCGAGGCACAGTATTGAGTCCACCCTCCTGAGAGTTAACAAACACCTCAGGTGGCTCCTAGATGAGGGCATGATGGCAGCACTGATACTACTCTAACTCAGTGCTTTCTTCGATGCTGTGCCCCATGACATGTTCATAGAGAGACTCACAAAATTGGGGATCCAGCGAATGGCTGTGGATTGGCTATCTGCCTTCTTAAGGGGTCTTACCTTCCAGGCTTTCTCAGGCAGCGCCTCATCCGTGTGTCATGCACTGGCTTCTGGGGTCTCTCAGGGATCGACTCAGAGTCCGGCACTTTTTAATATCTATCTGCGCCCCTTGGCCAATCTGTTGGAACTCTGTGGTCTCGCTCTGTTTATCTTTGTTGATGATACCCAAATCATCTTCTCATCATCATCTGCTCAAGACTACAGCTCCATGTCTTTGAACTCCTGCTTGGCTCAAGTAGTCTCATGGATAAACATCTTGCTGAAATTGAATGGTGAAAAAACTGATGTGTTGATCCTTGGAAAGAATCTATGCCTGTGGGTATCACAGCATTGGCCAGTGGCTCTCGGTGCTATCCCCATCCCTGCTCTCAAAGTCTAGAACCTAGGCTTCTTGGTGGTCAATAAACTCTCTATGAAGCCACAGGTGGCAAAGGTATCTGGGACCTGCTTTGCAATTTTGAAATTGCTATGGAAATTCATCTGGATTCTACCTAATCTTCCCAAAGAACTGACATCCAGGCTCTCATTCTATGTCGCCTGGATTATGGTAACATTCTCTATCTGGGGGCTGAGAGAGCCTCCATGAAACGTATGCAGGTGGTGTAGAATGTGGCCGCAAGGCTGATTTATAGACTGCCAAAACATGGCTCTGTCACTTCTCTCCGCTGTTGGCTTTATTGATGCGAGGTTGAGAAACATGTCCAATTCAAGGCTTTGGCTATGTCTAAAAAGCTAGGGCAGGAATCGCCTCCCACCACATCAATGTTCTGATAAGACCGTATCACCCACTCGCTATCTGCGTTCCAGCAGCCTCTCTTTATGCACTGTCTCTAAGATTAAACTTTATCGCATGAGAGGTCGCTCCTTTGCAATCTTCGGCCCTAGGCTGTGGAAATCTCTGCCAGAATATCTGAGATCTTGCCTCTCACTGCCCACTTTTCACAGACAACTAAAGGTGTGGCTGTTTTGAACCACCTGAGCTGGGAGAAACAGTCTACTGCTAAAAGGTCCGGGAAACCCCAAGTGGGTATTTGTTTGTGCTATTACAGTATTTAACCTAACTTTTACAATGGCATTGTCTGTTGAAATGTCATATTCCAACACATCTCACGCGATGAATTTATGGACCTGGTCAAAGCAAGCAGGCCTGCCGGCAGCCCTTCTGGCCCCTGTCCACCACAAACTTTCAAGACAATTCTTTTAACAACCTCTGCTGCCACTCCACTAAGAAGAATCATCAACGATTCCTTAACTACCAGAATATATCCGGAAGAACTCAAAAAATCACAAATATGCCCTTTACTGAAGAAAACAAACTTGGACCCGCTGAACCCTGACAACTACAGACCCATTACAAATGAACCTTTCCTGGGCAAACTGATAGAAAGAGCAGCGTTCGCCCAGATGTCACAATTCATTGAAGAGAATGACATACTCTCAGACTTCCAAACAGGATTCCGTCCGGGAAGAGGCACTGAATCTGCCTTCCTTGCCACCTGGGATGACCTGAAGAATACAGTTGACCGCAGCGGGATTGCTGTGCTACTCCTCTTGGACCTCTCGGCTGCCTTTGACACGGTTGACCATGACACTCTGAAACAAAGACTCTATGAAGCCGGCATAGAGGGAACTGCTCTAGACTTGATCGCATCCTACCTTCGAAACAGAACTAATGTCATCCATACCCCACCTTTCTCGTCCAAACCATACTCCACAAAAGCAGGGGTCCCTCAAGGTTCTATCATCTCGCCAATGCTTTTCAACATCTACAAGAAGTCAGTACTGGTACTGATCAATAAATTTCACCTCACGTGCTATAACTGTGCAGATGACACGCAAATACTCCTTCAACTGGAATGCCCAAAAGACATTGAAAAATCCCCAATTTTCAGTTGTCTCAGAGCCGTGGATCAATGGATGACTTGGAGCCATCTCAAATTGAATGCTTCAAAAACAGAAATACTTATGTGTGGCGATTGGGAACATTACGACCCGCTTGCTGCCTGGCCTGATGAACTGGCATCACCCCCTAAATTATAGAAGGAAGTAAGAAACGTCGGGATAACCATGGACTCCAAGCTGTCAAAGAATGCCCAAGTGGACAAACTAGCAAGATCAAGCTTTGTCACTATAAAAACGCTGCAACAAATTTTCCCTCATTTGGGATTTCCACCCAAGGTCCAAGCTACCATCTTCCTTGTTTTGTCCAAACTCGATTACGCAAATAGCCTCTACCAGTGATCACCTTTAATGACCATGAAAAAACTACAATGGATTCAGAACTCGGCTGCCAGAATACTCTTGCATATCAAACCGCAAGACCACATCTCACCTCCCTTGAAAGCCCTACATTGGTTACCGGTTGCCAGAAGATCCACCTTCAAGCTGCTTTGTATCACCTACAAAGCAATACATGGAATGGGACCGCTCTTCATCAGGAATAAAATCACCAAACACATTCAACAAAGGAACCTACGATCTAAAGGTGCATATTGCCTCAAAATTCCAAGATACAAGAAAAAAATTATGGGTGGCACATCTTTCTCGGTTCAAGCAGCTAAACTATGGAACTCTTTACCCCCAACATAAGATCCACCGACAACCAAAACTTCTCAAGAATTGGCTCTTCCCCACATAAGCACCATACGCAAACAGAAATATACAGCATATTCCTCTGTATGTAAGCATTTATTTTCACTATAGATATGTACCTATCTTTGTGTATTGCTTTGTATAAACATGTAGAATAATTATGTTGTTGTAAATAAATAAATAAAAATCATCTTTGGTCTATATGTACATACTTTCATTGTGCCTCTATGTACCTTCCATGTACTTGGATCTGTGTGTCTGTTAACTTTCTCCTGAAAAAGCATAGCCAATGCACTACCCTATTTCTCATCCTGTACCTCTATCAATATATTTAATATATATATACTTACCTCCTTTATGTATCTTTATACTTTCAAAGTACTTATGGATCTATGTATTTATCACTTTCTTCTAATTTCAAATGCACTACCCTATTTCTCAGCCTATACTTCTCTCAATATATCCTGTGGCCCAACCTTCTGACTCATCTCAAACTTCTCTCTACTACTCTTTCCAATGCACTATCCTATCTCTCACCCTATACATCTATCAATATATCCTCTACATCCACTCTCTCATTTATCCCAAACCCCATACCATTACTATGATCCCCAAAATAACCCTTTCTAGACTCTCTCCTACTCTACCCCTCCTTGCATCATCTGACACCTCTTTTTTACTATACCGATCACCCAAAACAAATCTTTATAAACTCTCCCCTCTGACTCTTCCCATCAAAAAACCCTTTTTACTCATCCAAAAGCCTTCTCCTACTGATATGACCTCAAAAAGAAAAAAAGAAATAAAAATCTCACTCTTGTGTCCCTCCACTACCCTTTTCAATCAAAATAACAGATTAACATGTTCACTTCTCAACTTCCATATTCCACTATACTAATTCACCACTAATCCTTTATGGGTTCCAGAGTGGCGTGCTACTCGCCAATGAAGCATTTCAACACCCCATCAGGGTTACCAGCGCTATATAAATGCAAACCTTTTTCCCTTTTCTACCCCTCCCCAACCCTTCTCAATCCAAATAACTGACTAACATATCCACCACTCAAATTACTTTCATGTTTCACCATACTAATTCAAAAGTAATCCTTATGGGTTCCAGAGTAACATGCTACTCGCCAATAAAGCGTTTCAAAACCCCATCAAGGGGTAGCAAGCGCTATATAGATACAAACCTCTTTCCCTCTTCTATCCCGCAACCTACCCTTCTCTATCCAAATAACTGAATAACATATCCACCACTCAAATTACTTCATACTTCACTATACTAATTTTCAACACTAATCCTTTATGGGTACCGGAGTAGCGTCCTACTCGCTAGAAAAGCACTTCAACACCCATCAGGGGTAACAGGTGCTACATGAATGCAAACCTTTCTTCCCTTTTATCCCTCCGCTACCCTTCTCACTCCATTTATTTATTTATTTATTTATAAAGTTTTATATAGCGCGAACAAGATCCCAGGGGATATCAGAGCGCTTTACATTCAAACTAGAACAGGAAACAACCACAGGAAAAAAAACCAAAACACAAATTAACCATAAAGTGCACGAAAGTTCGCATTGAAGTTAAGTTAAACAAAGTACAGTGTAAGGACAGCAGAACAAAGAGTCAAAGAAAAAAGAAAAAAAAAAAAAAAGTGTAGTAGATGTTGACACAATGGGGGAAGGAACAATGTCAATGGGCCAAGGTGGGTAGCCCAATTACTGAAGGAGTTTGTTCATCAGGAATCTTTTGACTTCCAGTTTGAACACCGTTGTACTGGTGATTCTGCGTAATTCTGGAGGAAGAGAGTTCCATATCCTTGGAGCCGCACCCGAGAAGGCTCTGTGAGAGGTTCTCTTTTTGTTAAAGATAGGTGGTTTCAAAAGTAAGGTAGTAGCGCTTCTAGAGACTCTTTCACCACCAGATAGCTCAAGTTTTTGCGTCAGATACCTGGGCGTCTTGAGGTGGATTGCTTTGTGGGTCATCGTGGCAATTTTTAGCTGGATTCGTGCTTCAAAGGGGAGCCAATTTAGCGTTTTTAGGACTGGCGATATGCGGTCATTGCGTTTGGCGCCTGTAACCAATCTCGCAGCAGCATTCAGTGAAGCCCTTAGTGGAGCCAGGGTGTATTTGGGCAGGCCACAGAGGATAACACTGCCGTAATCTATTCTCGGTAGGACCAGCGATTGAACCACCTGCTTGAAATCCTTCAGTGGAAGGAAAGGTTTGATGTTTCTGAGTGTCCTAATCAAGTGGTTTGCTCCTTTACATGTAGTGCTGATATGATTGTTCATATTCAGGTTATTATCCATGGTGACTCCTAGAGATTTGGCTGAGTTTACGATGAGCGGAGTACGGTTGAAAGCAGTGAGGTGGCTCATCCAGAGGTCAAGATTGGGGTGTACTTCTGAGGGGAGACAAGCAAGAATTCTGTTTTTGAGGTGTTGAGCAGGAGATGGTTCTCAGTTAACCAGTTTTGAGTATAAGTTAAGATGGTGTTGAGTGATATGATGTTTTCCGGGGATGAGATTTTCAAGTAGAGTTGCGTGTCATCGGCATACATGTGGAAATGAATATCCATGGAGGTAAGAGCGTTAGCTAAAGGTTCCAAACAGAGGTTGAAGAGGATAGGAGATAAAGCAGATCCTTGGGGGACTCCCATGAGAACGGGCGAAGGCTTGGAGAGAGAGTGATTTGCCTTGACTCTTTGCGATCTGTGATGGAGGAAGGACGAGAACCACTGTAGCACCTGATCACCAAAACCCATCCTGTTTTGCAGAATGGATAAGAGAATGATAACTGATTAATATCCACCACTCAAAGTACTTTTATATTTCACCATACTAATTAAGCACTAATCCTTTATGGGTTTCCGGAGTAGCATGCTTCAACACCCCATCAGGGGTAACAAGCGCTATATAAATGCAAACCATTTTTTTTCTTTTCTTTCCTCTTTTATCCTTCTGCTATCCTTTCGAATCCAAATAACTGATTAACCTATCCACCACTGAAAATTTACTTGCATGTTTCACTATACAAATTCAACACTAATCCTCTATGGGTCCCGAAGTAGCGTGCTTCTCGCCGAAAAAGCACTTTGACACCTCATCAGGGGTAGTAAGCGCTATATAAATGCAATTACAATACAATGCAATTACAGTACTTGTAAATTTAAAAGCATGCAGATGAAAATGTTTCTTGTAGTGCATCTGTGCAGTTCCAGTCAGCCTATGATTAAGGAGCTGGGGGGGGTCTGAAACGCCTCAGGCAGGATACAATTTATTGGAAAAGAACATGCCGGTTTCCCCTGAAATAAATATTCTGATGAATAAACTGCAGTGAGTGCGACCTCGTATTTGGGAAAAACATGGAAACAAAAATCACAGCAGTCCTAGCCGTGGAGGACTGCACCACCATTGGAATTCAGCATGGGGCCACAGGGTTGGAAATATGCCAAACCGAGAAGTTGCACAGCAGTTTGGAAAAATGTAAACCAAGCATGGAGTTTTCTGAGGCCCAATGGAGGGCTGAAATTAACAATAATTAAAGACTTAAACCTCGCAGAACCCACTGAAGGGTAGAAATTATTTTTAAAAGACACTACAGATTCCATCATGCTCAGCGGAAAAAACTCACCTGTGAAACCCATTAGAGGGTAATTGAATTTAAAAGCATGCAAATGAAAATGTTTCTTGTAGTGCATCTGCACAATTTCAGCCAGCCTATGATGAAGGAGCTGAGGGGCTCTGAAGCACGTTGTATGTTTTATCCTGTTTTTTTAATGTACATTTTAATATGATATTTTAATATTCTGTATAATGATGATTGTATTGTTATATATGCTTTATGCTTTTATGATCTTATTGAATAAGGATAGAATACAGTAATTGACTAACTGACTGATGTCAGGCAGGATACAATCTATTCATACAACCAGTCACTTACCCATATACCCACTTACATAGCCACACACTAACATATACAGCTACTGACACTGATTTATTCATCTATACAGCCACTCACATATCCACTCACTCACCCATACAGTCTCTCAAACCAGCCACTCACTCACCTATACAAGCACCCACACACTCAATCACATACCCACATAACCACATACATGCCCATTCACACAGTCATACAAGCAATCACACATCCACTCACTCACTCATACATTCATTCACACAGGCACTCTTAAATACAGCCACTCACAAACCAACTCACCTAACCAAACACCCACGTATACAGCCACTTACATAGCAAGTCACACACTGATACAACCTTTCAGATACCCACTCACATGCCCATACAGTCACTTACACACCCACTCACCCACTCACACACAAATCCAGCCACTCATACAGCCACTCACTCACTCATACTGCCACTTCCACACCCACTTACTCACCAATACAATCAATCACACAGCTACTCACCCACACAGGGACCCACACACCTACTTATACACCCATATAGCCACTCACACACCCATAAAGGCACTCAAACACACACTCACACATGGATACACACAGTCACACAGCCACTCACTTAATATATGCTAGAAATAGTATCAGTCATTAGTAGTACACAAAGTATACTATTTTAACTTTTGTAGGTCCTTGGTATATATGTTTAACACTCATAAACCTTTAGAAAACGCTCACACTCACTGGATTATGTCATCAGTGATTTCATTTGAGATGTCATCAGTGATGTAAAATGTGAGGTCATAATCAGTGCATTGCGGGGGCGTAAGTTATAATTAACTCAGTTACCTATATGTCAGATATACATCTTTGCTGTCTATGCCTATGTCCTATGTTTGTGTGATGTAACTTGATTCTCTTATAGAATCTGGGAATGTTATTATTTCATGTATGTCTAGGCGGTTGGTGCTGTACCACGGTACTGTGTTGCAAGAAAATAAATCATCTTTCAATATACTCCTGTTGGTTTTCTTTTGGACTTTACACTATAACTGCTAACTTTCACTGGTTTTGTGTGAGCCTCACTATAATGTCCCTGTGTGTGTGTGTTTGTGTATATATATATATTCACTGAAAAAACCATAGGTTTCAAGGACGTTATAGTTAGCTGGACTTTTCACTTGTACAAAACCATTGAAATTCCCCCGTTATAGTTAGTTCAGCTAACTATAACTCGCACGCCCGCAATGAACTGCTGATGACGTCACATATTGCATCACTCATGACATGGTCAGTGACATCACTCATGACATCACTGATGACATCTCAAATGACATCACTGATGACATCATCCAGTGAATGTGTGTTTTTCTGAAAATTACATATGTTTTATATATGTATATCTCAAGGTCGATGGAAGAATAAATGGGTATATAAGTGTCTAAATGGATGATTTGTTTTTGAAAAATTGATTGTATAACTGACTGATTAAGTGTATCTTAGTGAATACTTGGCTTAGTGAGTAATGTTTAAATGTGTAAATATCTGTATCAGTCTCTCACTTTGTGTATAAGTGGCTGCATGGGTTGGTGAGTAGCTACATGAGTGTCTATATAGGTTATTAGTTGGTTTTTTGAGTATCAGTATGAGTGTCTGAGTGTCTGTATGGTTCGGTGGGGGGTATTACGTAGTGCATAGGTGCATGACTGAGTGACTCACTGTTTGTATGTGTTGAAGACAGCATGTGTGCAGGACTGTATGGGTGGATGAGTGTGTGCGTGGGTGTGTTAGTGAGTGATAGACTGTCTCAATAGTGTCTTTATGAGTAACTACATATGTTTTAAACTAGTATATGTGACTATTGGTGTATATAAGTGAGTATATGTGAGAGTGAGAGATTGAAAGAGTTCCTGTATGAATAAGTGTGTGTTTCTATAAGTGATTGTTTAAAAGACTAAGTATGTGTAAGTTTCTGTAGAAGTAAGTGTGGTGGTGTGTGTATAACTGTATATGCAAGTAAATGGATGTTTGATTCTTTATTAGCATGAGTAACTATGTGTGTGAGTAACTCTATGGATGAGTGGCGTTGTGTAACAGGATGTATAGGTGTGTGAGTACATATGATGAGTGAGTACATGTATGAGTGACTATATAGGACTGTTGGTGAATGAGTGGATGTGTATGTGGATCTTAGAATTACTGAATAGGTTGTTGTAACTGGTATTGGTATGTCCATTGTTTTGAACATTGTAGTTTCTATTTTTGAATGTGTGTATCAAAGGTTATATTAGGGGAAGAGGAGGTCTGCCACTCTATCACAAGGATGATGTCATCAGTGATGTCATTAGTGATGTCATTTGAGATGTCATCAGTAATGTCATGAGTTATGTCACTGACCATGTCATGAGTGATGTAATATGTGATGTCATCAGCAGTGCATTGCGGGCGCGCGAGTTATAGTTAGCTGAACTAACTATAACGGGGGAATTTCAATGGTTTTGTACGAGTGAAAAGTCCAGCTAACTATAACGCCCCTGAAACCTATGGTTTTTTCAGTGAATTTCTAAGGTTTTTTAAATGCTAATTCCTAACTATAACGTGCCTGAAACCTATGGTTTTTTCAGTGAATTTCAAAGGTTTTTTAAATGCTAATTTCTAACTATGCCTACAGAGATAGGACATGTGAAGAAAGAAGAAAAAACCGCACAGAAAGAAAAAAAAGAAATGCAGAAAGAAGCAACAGAAGTCCTCAAAGATGAAGAAAAGTGCAGGAAGAAGGATAACGTGCAGAAAGAACAAACAGAAGAGCCGAAAGAAGTCATCCTGTACCCTCAACTTTTTCAGATGGATACTGGTGGTAACTGAGTCTGACTAACCAGTCCTAGAGCCAGTGCTATGTTAAAAGACACTCAGAATACAGTGAAAACACCTACATACACTAGGGAACACTATGCGTTGGGGTCCCCCTGTGATCAGCATGACCTCCTCTGTAAGCCCCTAGTATATAATAGGGCAGGGGATTAAAACTACCTCTTAAAACGCGCCACAGGGCGTGTTTGCACATGTCACCTCAGGCCCTGTCCCCTCTCTTTCCCACTGTGTTAACACACCCTGTGGCCATTTTAAGTTGGGAGATTAAGTCCCCTTGAATCCTGAGGGTCCCTAGGGTCCAACTAGACCACTAGGTACCTCCAGTAAGCGCCACAGAGCTGCGTTGCAAGGAGATGTAAAAAGGGGCACGGCCTAGACCACCTCTCTGCAACGCAGCGGAGTGGTGCTTACTGGATGCACCTGGTAGGCTAGTTGGCCCCCAGGGTCCCTCAGGATTGAAGGGGAATTATTTTCCCCAACTTAAAACGCGCCACAGGGCTTGTTTGCACACGTTAACTCAGGCCCCGTCCCCTCCCTTCACCACTGTGTAAACACGCCCTGTGGCCGTTTTTAGTTGGGAGATTAAGTTCATTTGAATCCTGAGGGTCCCTAGGGTCCAACTAGCCCACTAGGTACCTCCAGTATGCGCCACAGAGCTGCGTTGCAGAGAGGTGTAAAAAGTGGCACTGCCTGGACCACCTCTCTGCAACGCAGCTCAGTGGCGCTTACTGGAAGCACCTGGTGGGCTAGTTAGCCCCCAGGGGCCCTCAGGAATGAAAGGGAATTATTTCCCCAACTTAAAATGCGCCACAGGGCTTGTTTGCACACGTTAACTCAGGCCCCGTCCCCTCCCTTCACCACTGTGTAAACACGCCCTGTGGCCGTTTTTAGTTGGGAGATTAAGTTAATTTGAATCCTGAGGGTTCCTAGGGTCCAACTAGCCCACTAGGTACCTCCAGTATGCGCCACAGAGCTGCGTTGCAGAGAGGTGTAAAAAGTGGCACGGCCTGGACCACCTCCCTATTGCTTTCTATGGATTTTTGTGCTGCACTCCCGTCCCGCATGCGCTGTGTGGTCTATTGTGCTGCTGCAAACCCTGATGCCTGCCCTATAGGGTCAGTTTGGTGCACCTCTCCATGTCCCTCCTGTCCTCTGTTATCCGAGTCCATGTCCCTACCCCAATTCCTCCTGCCTACCATGATTCAATGTACCATACTTGCGAACATTTTGAACTTGGTAAGAGGGAGATTTTGAAAAAAAACTGGGGTATTGATTTTCCCCTTAGAATTACATTGAAAAAGAGGAGATTGTAGACAGGAGACAGATCAAATAAAGCCCATTTGAGCTTAAAAACATTGGACGTTTCCTGGCTGAAACGGGTCTGTTGGCATGTATGGTTGTACTACCACTGCCTCTTCCTTCTGCCCACAATGGTCTATTATATTGCCACAGCGTCTCTTGCCAGTCCTGTATTGTTGGTTTGTTGCCCCTGCCCCCTTTTCCACTGCCCTCCATAGTCTGTTGTGCTGCCACTGCCATTCCTGCCTACCCAGTGTGGTCAAATTGTTGCCTCTGCACTCTCCTACCTGCCTTCAATTTTCAGAGTCCGTGCCCCTGGCCTCTGCCTCTCAACAGTATCCCAATGAACAACTAGATTGCTAGCATTCTATATTTATTACAAAAGTGTGGAACGCCTGACGTCATCTTGATGTAATCAAAACTGTAATGCCTAGAGTATTTCCTTTAGAAATTACATATATGAGAGGGTCTTATTTGCATCAAAATGATGGTTAGTGCTCTAAAAAACTAAAATGAGGACATATTTTCTGAGTTTTCAAATAGCGACAAAGAACTTTTAAATTATTTGTAATCTTTATGTTTTTTGATCCAGTTGACCACTTGATTAAATGTTGCACCTTGGCGAGAGGATGTGGTGTTACTTCCAGAGCTGCAGACTTTGCAACTGGGGAACCAGGTTGGAGTTTCTGCTTCAGCTCAACATTCTGTGATTGTGGTCAAATCACTTAATCTCCCCATTTCTACAACCAAAATGAATTTGACCTTGTGTGATGTAACCAATGCTCATGTAAAGCATTGACAAGTGTGACAAGTCTGTACTATATAAAACTGCAAATACACAAAAAATAAGTGTTTTGCACACTTCTGTCATTGGGCTACATGTGGGCTACATCTGGGTGATATTTGTGCTGCATTTAGGCTCTTTTGTGTCTGGTGGCCATCTTGGGAGATTTATTTGTTATGAAGTTTCCTAATTTCCTCATTTACTGCAGTCTCCTCAGTAGGAAATGCTTTCAGTTTTTTACTTTGATTCCATCAAGAAGGTATTCAGATATGTCACACATTTGCCATAAATTCTGAATGTTTGCACTCTAGTTGCTCATTACTGTAGTAAAGCTACTGCTCACCATGGAAGTCTGCTGCTGGTATGAAAAGTGCATGTTTCAGTCTGCATATCAGAATTTTTTAATGAAATAGAAGAGGATTTGAGAAGTCACTCAAAATGTGCCCTAATTTTTCTTTCTTCAGCACTAATCATAATTTCTATGGCTAAATGAACCCCCTCATTGTGTTCCTTTTTAAATTAAATGTTTTAAGTGTTACCAGTTTATTCCAATCAAGATGGCTGCAGGTGTGCCATACTTTTGTCATAAGTAAGACAGTAAGCGCTCTACTTGTTCTTAAGAACACTCTGGGACATTCTGTCATTAGGCTATACTTGGGCTACATCTGGGTGATATTTGGGCTACATTTGGGCTCTTTTGTCTCTGGTGGCCATCTTGGGAGATTTATTTGTTATGAAGTTTCCTAATTTCCTCATTTACCGCAGTCTCCTCAGTGGGAATACTTTCAGTTTTTTATGTTGGTTCCATCAAGAAGGCATTCAGGTGTGTCACACATTTGCCATAAATTCTGAATGTTAGCACTCTAGTTGCTCATTAGATCACTGTAGTAAAACTACTGCTCACCAGGGAAGTCTGCTCCTTAGAAATTCACTGAAAAAACAATAGGTTTTAGGGGTGTTATAGTTAGCTGGACATTTCACTCGAACAAAACCACTGAAATTCCTCCGATATAGTTAGCTGTACTAACTACATCTCGCGCGCCCGCAATCCACTGCTGATGATGTCACATATTATATCATTCTCGACATGGTTAGTGACATCACTGATGACATCTCAAATGACATCACTGATGACATCACTGATTACATCATCCAGTGAATGTGGTTTGGTTCATTATTTAAATATGTATTATATATATAGCAATTTGCATTGAAGAATGAGTGGATATATAAATATAAATATCTGGATGGAGGATTTATTAGCAGTGTGATTGACTGTTTACTTGACTAATTTATAGTGTCTCACTAAATATATTGGATAGTGACTAAACTGTGTGAATATCTGTATCACTTTGTCAGTTGTTGTGTAAACTGCTGCACTAGTTGGTTACTAGCTACGTGAAAGTCTATATTATTTATTGATTAGTTAAGTGAGTATTTGTATGGGAGAGTGAATGTGTGTGTCGTTTGGTGGGGGGGGTGCGACTGCCCAAAGATGTGTGAATAGTTGATTCAGTAGGTATATGAAGTTAAAACTACATGTTATAACAGTTGTTTGGGTGAGTTAATATCTTTATGGGTGTGGCGATGAGCAAATATATGTCTCAATGGTACATGTCTAACAAACTAGAAAAATAAAAGCCAGTGTATGTGTCAGTTGTTGTATATAAATAAGTATACATAAGACTCAGTGTTTTAATAAGTGACTGTATGTATAACTGTATAGTTGTAATAGTGATTTTATAACACACTAAGTATGAGCTATTATCTATATGAATAGATGAAGTGGTGTTTTTATAAGTGTATAGATAATTAAAAGTAAGTATGTTTGCATAAGTGAGTAGGATGACTTTGTAAGTGATTAGGATGTATGCTGGTGTGTAATGTCGATATAGGTGTATAAGTATATTTGATAGTGTTCTATTGATCATTGACAGCATGTATGAGTGAATCTATAGGTAAGTGATTAGATGTGTGTATAGATCTAGGAATCACTGATTGGGTGTTTAGAAACTTGTATTGGTGTGTCAATGGTTTTAAATCTGGCACTCTGTATTTTACAGTGAGTGATAAAAGGTTATACTAGTGTATGATGAGGTGTATCTTATTGTCACGTGGATGATGTCATCAGTGATGTCATTTGAGATGTCATCAGTGATGTCACTGACCATGACATGAATGATGTAATATGTGACATCATCAGCAGTGGATTGCGGGCGCGCGAGATGTAGATAGTACAGCTAACTATATCGGAGGAATTTCAGTGGTTTTGTTCGAGTGAAATGTCCAGCTAAATATAACACCCCTAAAACCTATTGTTTTTTCAGTGAATTTCTAAGGTTTTTTAAATGCTAATTCCTAAATATATCAGGCCCGAAACCTATGGTTTTTTCAGTGAATTTCAAAGGTTTTTTAAATGCTAATTCCTAACTATATCAGGACTGAAACCTATGGGGACGCGCCGTTAGCCCTGGAACCTTTTTGCCAGCTCACTCACCTGTTGTCCTTAGCCGTGAGGGGAACGGCCGACGAGATTACCAGCAGCTGTCTCTGGAACTTCCAATTCCGCCGTGAGGGGAACGGGCAGCAAAAAACTACTATTCCCGGCGGCCAGTGCTCTCCCCAGGCGCGTGCCATTGACGTGAGCAGGCAGCGCCGGGGGAGCTTAAAGCCGTGTCTGGTGCTCCGCACCGCGGGACGCGCCGTTAGCCCTGGAACCTTTTTGCCAGCTCACTCACCTGTTGTCCTTAGCCGTGAGGGGAACGGCCGACGAGATTACCAGCAGCTGTCTCTGGAACTTCCAATTCCGCCGTGAGGGGAACGGCCAGCAAAAAACTACTATTTCCGGCGGCCAGTGCTCTCCCCAGGCGCGTGCCATTGACGTGAGCAGGCAGCGCCGGGGGAGCTTAAAGCCGTGTCTGGTGCTCCGCACCGCGGGACGCGCCGTTAGCCCTGGAACCTTTTTGCCAGCTCACTCACCTGTTGTCCTTAGCCATGAGGGGAACGGCCGACAAGATTACCAGCAGCTGTCTCTGGAACTTCCAATTCCGCCGTGAGGGGAACGGCCAGCAAAAAACTACTATTCCCGGCGGCCAGTGCTCTCCCCAGGCGCGTGCCATTGACGTGAGCAGGCAGCGCCGGGGGAGCTTAAAGCCGTGTCTGGTGCCGTCAGGGGCCAGAAGAGGCCGGGCAGGGCATACTCTCTGCGATCTTCATAAAGATAAGGTATTGTGTGTAGTGGTGCTTGTTATTCGTAATTATGGTGAAAAAGAAGTCCACAGGTACTAAACCTAATGGGATGGTAGGAGCAACCCTGGACTCATATTTGGTTAGAGCTGCTCGCGTTCTAACTGAGGAAATAGAAAGAACGGAAAGGCGCTTGTCAATGGGGGTAGGGAATAAGACATCAGCCCTCATCCATGAGAACCCTGATACCTCAGTGTTAAACACACTGCAGCAATCACCTGGCATTCCTAGGGATCTAGTAGACCAGCTAGAACACATGCCATCTCCACCATACACTACTGAACACTGTGTGTCCACCTCCCCAACACCTACTCAAGTGCCCCCGGTTGTAGAGGCCTCCCCCTCCCCCACGATTCCAATCCAGACAAGACGTACAACAGCGGGGGGCCTGGCTCCAGTTGGACGACCAAAGAAACAGCCTGTGGGACGATCTGCTAAAACAGGCTCGGGTCACCTGTCCCAGGTGGAGGTTTTACCTAATAAACTCTGGGCAGCAATTAAGAAAAAACTGGATGTTATATTGGCCCCTATCAATGATAGATTGACATCTATTGAGGACAGATTTTCGTCATTGGAAGTGAAGCTCAATGCCATGACTACAATTGCGCAACCTTCTACTTTGGAGTTGTCAGGAAAAAGTATTCATGACCAAACTCAGTGCTTGATGCCGGTATTAATGAAGGAAGCCCCCTCGAATGTTGATCTTTTGCCTCTTTCAGTGGTGGCAGGCTCTTCTTTGCATATTCCGACTTCAACATCAATTTTGCCTACCCAAAACTCCCAGACTGATAATGTTTATCACAATAAACCTCCTACTACTGACTCTATCAACATTACGAATGTAAATAAAACTTATCCAGGGAAAGGACTCCCATTTGTTAGAGAGGCTATCCCTTTGGCTCTCGTCCTTGCCAATGTTCCTCACTTAAGACCAGGCCAAGTAGTGTCTACAACTGCACTAATGGATAAAGCCTTATATTGGCTTAGCAGGAATATGAACTTTGGAGGAATGGGTGGGCAACAACAACTGGCAAGAGAAATTATAATGGCCAGACGTGTCCCATGGCTTGGAAACAATACGAAAAAGTTTGGGGGAGATTGTGTTGTCATTAATTTCGCTACTATGTATGTACTACCCAATGTTCTTGCTAATTTACTACCACCTCAGAAAAGGGATTCTGGTATAATTCCACTCACATTGAAATTTTTTATTGGTAATTCCAGATCCCTGAGACGTAATATGATGCCAACACTATCAAATGGCCCAAATATAGCTACAGGGAGGAGGGCACTTTTAAGTTTCTCTACTGATCTTAGGCTAGAAAATAGATATAATGCCTTGTCCGATCTGGAGGAATGCGATTGACATAGGGAGAGTGATATCTACCCTGCTCAAATGTACCCCCATGAAAATAAGTTGATCAGAAACAAAACCCAGTATGAAACAATTCCCTGTATTAGTACCCGAATCTCGTCGTACACCCCTAAGAGTAACTATCAAACAGTGGTATCTGCTTGTAATAGTCCACCTGAACAAATGATTCCTTCCGGCTATATTGTAAATAATCCTTTGACAAGAGATAGGTGTAGATCCCTACAAAAAATTCCCAATGGTGGTAGTAAAATATCCCTGATATCATGGAATATTGCAGGCATTGCCCAGAAATTGTTGTCTCCTGATTGGGGCAACTTTATTGACAAACATGATATCTGCCTTTTTCAGGAGTCTTGGGCTGTTGATCCTGTTTTTAGGGCCGGATATCTTAATTTTTACATTCCTGCAAAAAAAAATCCTAAAGGGGGCCCTGTAGGTGGCCTTGTGGCCTGGGTTCGGCAAAAGCTAGACTATAATGTGGTATTGTTAAAATCCTCTGATAAAGATATCTTAGTGCTTAAACTTAGTAGGGTTAACAAGAGTACCCTTGCCATTTTTAATGTGTATGCTAGGGGGCAGAGGGGAGGTCTTAGCTCAGAGACCATAACATCTCTGGACTTACAATTAGAAAATCTTCCCATTCACATTACTCCTATTGTAGCAGGGGTTTTCAACACCACATTTGAACCATTGGGTAACGAGGTACAAGAGCTATCAATAGAACAAGATCTTAGATGGGGAATCCCAAGGCTTGACTTACCCCCTGTTAAAAGATGGTCTAACGCTGCATTTCAGCTTAAGGCGTTGTGTCTGGAAAGAGGCCTTAGGGCTGCAAATGGGCGTACTAGATCTGATCTGAAAGGAGAAATTACTTTTGATAATGGGCGTTCCACCAGCCGTATCGACTATACACTGATTGATCTTAGGATATGGCATAGACTTGATGACATGAAGGTAACATGGCGGCTCGAAAGTGACCATAACCCTCTATGTACGGATCTGTGGGCCACTATCAGAGAGGGAGACGTGACCCATGTTGAGGGAACTGTTACCTCGGATTTAGTGATCACAAATGACAAACGCCGTGTAAAATGGAATAAATTAATTGAATATCCTGATAAGTTGGAAGCCCTTAAAGCTGAAGTAGTCAAGAGTATCAACTACCTTATGTCAAGAGTCTTGAGGGATGATTTCCCACAAACTGTAATAGAAGCCCATACTAGTCTATTTGATAACCTGAAATCCTACTTTTTAAAGGATGTGAAGCCAGGGAGACAGGCTTTGAAAACTAATGATGTTAGCTGGTTTGATACTTCATGTAGAGTGGCTCGACAGAGGCTGAGTGAAGCCCTAAGGTTAAGAGATCACACGGGATTTAGGGATGCAAGGGATCATTATAGGGAGGTGCAAAAAAAAGCCAAAAAAGACTGGGATCAATTATGGTGGCAGGATTTAAGAAGTGCCTGTGCAGCGAAGGATTCGAGAACCTTCTGGAGCATTGTCAACTGGGACAGGGGTGGGCGTCCGGAGCCCCCACAGAATAATGTTCCCCAGGCAAAATGGGTTGAATTCTTTGGCCATCACTACGCTTGTAGCGCAACCAGTGAACAGGCTCTACCATCACACTTTGAAAATTTTTATTCCGGTACAGTGTTTTTTATTAAGGATGTCGAGGCAGCACTCGACTGTGTGGCAAAGGGAAGAGCTCCAGGTATGGATGGAATCCCGGCCGATATATTTTTAAGCGACAAGCCAACTTGGTGTCAGTACATAGCCCTTCTTGCTAATGCAGTGGCTAATGGAGCTCCAGTGCCCCCATCATGGAAAGGTGCTGAGATAATTCCTGTTTTTAAGAAAGGAGACAAATCACTCCCCAGTAATTACAGGCCCATAAGTCTTATTGATTCAATACAAAAGGTTATGGGTCGTTTAGTGCTAGGAAAAGTACAGACCTGGGTAGAGGATGCTAACATTCTGTCCCCATTTCAAGCGGGATTTCGTTCCTGCACCAGTACCATAGACCAAATTTTTCGGTTTATAACTATCTACTGGAGGAACGTGCTCCTGAACGAGGGGTCACTATACGCTGTTTTTGTAGACCTCAAATCAGCGTTTGATTTGGTCCCTCGGAGGAAACTATGGGGTGTGCTCGGTGACCTGGGGATGGCTCCAGAGCTGTTAACACTTCTCGCCCGCTTACATGAGGGCAACTTTGCAAAAGTTAGATGGGGGGCACAGGGGGAGGTTACCGACTCCTTCCCTGTTGGGCGGGGTGTCCGACAGGGGTGCGTGTTGGCTCCTACCCTGTTTTCCTTGTATATCAACGGGGTAGTTGAGTATCTTTCGGCGGCCCCCACCAATGCTCCCCTTCTGGCTGGCAACCATGTTCCTGTCCTCATGTTTGCGGACGATACTCTGCTCATCTCCAGGACTCCGAGCGGCCTCCAGAAGGCCATTAATGCATTTGTAGAATTTTGTTCCTTAAGAGGGCTAGAAATAAACATCTCAAAAACCAAGTTTATGGCTTTTAATCAGCATAAATCTTTTAGAGGCAGTATTTTATTAAACAATGAGCCCTTAGAACAGGTGAGTGCGTTTACGTACCTTGGTATCTCCCTCCAAAAGGACCTGGGTTGGAAACACCACTTGGATCTTACAGCTCTAAAACTACATCAACATATAGGGTGTTTAACCAAGAAATATAAATCCTCCTTTACCAAACCAGTTACTCCTGCCCTAGAAATCTATAACTCTAAAGCAGTGAGCTCGGCCCTTTATGGAGCTGAGCTCTGGGGATTTAACGATTTAAAACAGCTAGCAAGACTGGAAAATAAATTTTTACGTAATCTTGCTAGTGTCCCACAAAGCACTCCTACGATCCCGCTTCACTTAGACTTAGGGAGGAAAAACATAGTGGACATAGCAAAGCTACGGCCACTCCTTTATTGGAGGCGTCTCTGGGTCACTCCAGAACTTGTGCAATACGCTATGGGTTTCAAGGATGTGATCTTGCGGGACTGTTTCCACAGAGTAGGTTGGTTAAAGGAGGTTAGGTCCCTACTCATTAAACTGGATCTAGAGATACTATGGGACAATCCCGAGACGGCAGTCTTTCCATCTAAGGTGCAATTGAAACAGAAATATTGGGAAATGGTTTATGCATCTGTAGGTCATTCCAGTACTCCAACTAGCCTAACAGGTCGTTTTCTGGATTTTAAATCATGGCCAGTGTGTGAGGCTTACTGGGATTTGATCGAGAGGCCCATTGATCGAAAACTTTATCTCCAGTTTAGGATAGGTAGTTTGCCTATTAAGACTTTTACTTGTAAATGGGCTTCTAGAACTGATGACAAATGCCACTACTGTTTGACAATGGCAGAGACCATTCCCCATGTTTTCTTTGTTTGTCCGTTATATGCGGCCCCACGGCGGAGATGGCTGAGGCCGATCTGTAGCCTGTTGGGTGTCCGGAGATGTGTCGTTGCGTTGAGAATTTTAGGGTCTGACTGTAGCCCTAGTATAGCTATAGCAGTGGCTAAATTTCTGGGCTGGTCCTGGATTATTCGCACTCGCACTTTAAACAAAAATGTTGCTGCTATCTTATCTTAAGATGTATCTTTTAATTAGGACCTGTTTATTGTGCTGCCTCTTCTCTTTTAACTGTTCTTAAAGTTTTTTAGATATCTGACAGTATATGGAATTTAATAACTTTTTATTCTGTAATTGTAATGTATTATGTGTTATTTATTTGTGTGTTATGTGTTGTATGGTTGTGCTTTTATGACAAACTGTCGAAATAAAGCTATTGAATTGAATTGAAACCTATGGTTTTTTCAGTGAATTTCAAAGGTTTTTTTAAATGCTAATTCCTAACTATATCAGGCCTGAAACCTATGTTTTTTTCAGTGAATTTTCAAAGGTTTTGTAAATGAAAATTTTTAATGTATTAATTGTTATACTGATTTTTTTTATACTGATTTACTACATTTTTTAAACTGTTTATTTTTAGATATTTTGTTTTTTTAATTACATTATACATTACAATACAAAATATACTTTCTCAGAATGAATTACTTTAGTTTAAATACTTTACAAATAGGCAATAGACTTTTAAGTACTGTAGTTATAGTTGTTGCAATGGGCAACACAATTTCAAACACAAGCAAGATTGAGCTCAATGTGAATTTCTAGTCAAATGCAATTAGTTACTTTATGGATTACTTTTCTAACCACCGGACTGGATACTAGATTCAGTCCTTGGACATCTCCTGTAAACAGTTGAGTAAAAGCGTTTTGGTTACAGTAGTGATTTTTAAGGATTATTGTTGTATTTTAAAAGATAACACAACATTTTTCACATAGAATCACCAATGTTATCCTATGGCAGAAAATTCACTTAGCAGGTAAGTAGTGTTATCGTTACTTTTTCTTACTCAGTGGTGGATCCTGGATCCAGCACAGGTGAATCTCCTGTAAACAGTTGAAAGAATGTGTTTAAGTCATACAGACGATTTTTTAGGAATATTTTTAGTTTGTGAAACTTTTCTGCTTAAAATACACAATGGATTCCTATGGAAGGAAATACAAGTTACTGGTAAGTACGCTTAGAATTATTTTTCAGGGTCAGTGCTGGGCTAAAAGATGCAGCCCTGGGTTCTCTCCTAATGACAGGTGAGTAAATCAGAATTCGTAGTTCGGCTGATTTTAGAGGAATATTTGTACGTTTCAAAAATGGACACTTAGAAACTTTTCTGCTGAAAACCACACAATGGATTCCTATGGATGGATATACAAGTTACTGGTAAGTACGCTTAGAATTACTTTTCAGGGTCAGTGCTGGTCTAAAAGATGCAGCCCTGGGTTCTCTCCTGATAACAGGTGAGCAAATCATAATTCGTAGTTCGGCTGATTTTTTAGGAATATTTGTACGTTTCAAAAATGGACACTTAGACACTTTTCTGCTGAAAACCACACAATGGATTCCTATGGAAGGAAATACAAGTTACTAGTAAGTACGCTTAGAATTACTTTTCAGGGTCAGTGTTGGCCTAAAAGATGCAGACCTGGGTTCTCTCCTGATAACAGGTGAGTAAATTCGTAGTTCGGCTGATTTTAGAGGAATATTTGTACAATGGTAAAGGAAGGGGGCAGGCCGGAGGTGACGTGTGCAAACACGCCCTGTGGCACATTTTAAGTTGGGGAATTAATTCCTCTTCAATCCTGCGGTCCCCTGGGGGTCAACTAGCCCACCAGGTACCTCCAGTATGCGTCAGGGAGCTGCGTTGCAGAGCGGTGTTCAGAGGCCACACCCCTTTTTACAACACTCTGCAACGCAGCTCCGTGGCGCTTCCTGGAGGTACCTGGTGGGCTAGTTGGCCCCTAGGGGACCTCTGGATTGAAGAGGAATTAATTCTCCAACTTAAAACGTGCCACAGGGCGTGTTTGCACACATATCACCTCAGGCCCCGCCCCCTACCTTCACCACTGTGCAAACGCGCCCCGTGGCATGTTTTAAGTTGGGGTATTACGTCCCATTGAATCCTGAGGTCCCCTGGTGGCCAACTTGCCCACCAGGTACCTCCAGTATGCGTCAGGGAGCTGCGTAGCAGAGAGGTGATCAGAGGCCACGGCCCTTTTTACAACACTCTGCAACGCAGCTCCGTGGCTCTTTCTGGAGGTACCTGGTGGGCTAGTTGACCCCTAGGGGACCTCTCGATTGAAGAGGAATAAATACCCAAACTTAAAACGCGCCAGAGGGCGTGTTTGCACAGTATCACCTCAGGCCCCGCCCCTACCTTCACCACTGTGCAAACGGGCCCCGTGGCATGTTTTAAGTTGGGGGATTAAGTCCTCTTGAATCCTGAGGTCCCCTAGTGGCCAACTAGGCCACCAGGTACCTCCAGTAAGCGCCACGGAGCTGTGTTGCAGAGAGGTGTAAAAAGGGGTGTGGCCTCATTACACCTCTCTGCAACGCAGCCCTCTCGTGCATACTGGAGGTTCCTGGTGGGCTAGTTGGCCCCCAGGGACCCCCAGTATTCAAGGGGAATTAGTTCCCCCTCTGCAAACGTGCCAGGGGGCGCGTTTGCAGAGTGGTGTAAGGAAGGGCCGTGGCCTCCCGCCCGATCCCGGTCTTTTCTTTTTTTTTTAGAAGGGGGGCTGTGTAGCCCCTTTTCTTTTTCCATTTTTTTGGCCCTGGGGCCTCATCCCCCAGGGCCTGCCCCCAATTTTTGATTATATAAAAAAAAAAAAATCGGGAAGGGGGCCGCGTGGCCCCCTCCCGAGGCCATAATTTGCCCCGGGGACCCCATCCCCCGGGGCATGGCCCTTTTAAAAAAAAAATTATGGAAGGGGGCTGCGTAGCCCCCCTCCTCTGGCCACTTTAAGGCCCCGGGGACCCCATCCCCCGGGGCCAGCCATTGTTTATTTATTTATTTAATTGGGGAGGGGGGCTGCGTGGCCCCCCTCCCAGGCCACTTATGGCCCTGGGGACCCCATTCCCCAGGGCCTGGCCTCTGTTGGGGGCGGTGGACGGGTCCCCAATCCCTCCACAGTCCCAGCCGGCTCCCTGCGTACTGCAGTAGCTTGCATTGCTTTTCCACATGGGGAGCAGCTAACATGCTGCTCCCCATGTGGAAAAGCAATCAGCTTTGCTTCATTGAAGCGAGAGCAGGTTTCCCTGCTCTCGCTTCAATCAAGCAAAGCAGTTTGCAATGACAGGGTGGGAGCCGCGAGGATCCCGCCCTGTCTTTGCAAACTACAGTGTCCCAGGCACCCCGGGACACTGCAGGAGCCGGCCCTGGGGGGTGGCGGTCCCCAGGGCCTATTCAAGGCTCCAGGAGGGGGGCCCCGTGGCCCTCCTCGCACACGGACAAGTTGCCCCGGGGGGTTGTGGTCCCTGGGGCTGGGGGGGCCTGAGAGCCCCCCATCCCAAATAATTTTAAGCCCTGGGGGGTGGCGGTCCCCCGGGGCTGGGGGGCTGCGAGCCCCCTACCCATTTTCTATAAGCCCCGGGGGGTGGTGGTCCCTGGGGCTGCGGGGGGGCATGAGCCCCTCGCATATAGTATTTCTGAGCCCCGGGGGGTGGCGGTCCCCGGGGCAGTGTGGGGGGATTGGGACCCCCCACACTTTTTTTCATTTCTGCCCCCGAGGCGGCACTGCTGTCAGTGACAAGATCTGCATTTTGCAACATCGGTGTGCTGTTGGTAGAGACAATTTCAACCTCTCCAAGTTCTGCCTGATAGTCATTGATAGTATCAGAATTAGTTACACTCTTCTGTTCAAGTTGTAATATATTAATGAGGATTTCATTTTCTTCGGACCCCCAGCATTTTTAGCTGATGCCACTTTTTTAACTTCAATTTACGAATAAATTTAATTAAATCTATTCTAGACTCTGTATAGTCAAAGAACATTGAGCATGGCCTCAAGGGATTTTTACCGTGTGGCCATTGTAGGCATGCAATAACAGCACGTTTACCAACAAGGTCAACTACAATGGCATTAAGAAAGACATCAAACAATTTCTCACATGCAGCTCCACCTATGTGATTTATGTGATTGAATGCCCTTGCAAACTTTGGTACATAGGGAGTACCACCCTTCTAGCCAAGAAACGTGTTCTTGAACATTGTCGAGCCATCACACATAATGATGAGAAGTATCCGGTGGCCCGGCACTTTAGGGTCAAACATTTCTCCAATACATCATTACTTAGATTCTTAATCTTAGAACAAATCACCAGGAACCCCAGAGGGGGCAACAGGGTGTTAAAACTCAGGCAGAGAGAGTCTATTGTTGACTTTCAGTCTAAAGACTTGAAGGGGCTTTATCAAGAGGAGGAACTAGCAGTGCATCTTAGGGAGTAACTGTGACTTCACGCTATCTCCATTTGGTTTCCTTTGCAATTTACCTACGGGTTTATTTTATTCTTGTTTGCTCCTTGTCCGCTCTACTCATTTGTCTCTCTCTTACCATTTAGTTTAGAGCATAGTAGAAGTTTATTCTATTGTATTGTTTTTAATCCCATTTTATAACAACTGATGTTGTCTTATTATGTTTCTTCTAACAGGAGGAAAGGAAGGGGCCCAACCACAATACTCACTTCGCACGGGCAACCTACCCTTTCCACCAACTTATCACTGAATATTTCTTCACTGATGGGCATCTTTGGCAAGAACCATCTGATGTCTCAAAATCCTTACAAGCATTCTATTATGTGATATGACGATTACCACTTTTCACCCACACCATGCGATTCTGATCATGTGCACAACTATTCAGTAGTATATTTACTTGTTGAGGACATTGGCTTCCTTTGGAGGATGAATTGTGAATGGCTTTTCCCATATATATATAGATATCCCTTTAATCAATCAAGCTTGGACTTTGTGAACCCTTGGACAAATTGGTTATATTGGATTATTTCTATGTGTATATCAACTTTCGCATCTGACGTATTTTACGTGGCAACTTAAACTTATATATATATTTTTGACCTTGTCCTCGTTAGTTGCGAGTTGGCAATTGTTCAAGAGTAGGCAACTTTGTGTCTGTCATATTAGAATGGACCCATTTTCACAAGTGATGTATTGTACGACTAATTGACATCTGTCCGGCCTTTACATATTTGGGTATCAGCCAATCCACATTGACGTGGGGTGTTCTATGTGGTGTGACATTTGTCGTTATTACAATGTGTTGCACTATTTTAGATGTTATGCTTGTAAGGGTATACTGATGTATTTTACCTTGTATTTTACATCGTTATGTCTATAGCATAAACATTTTCAATTGAAGGAACCCTATGGAGTGTATTGAAGACAGGATGTGAACGTGGCATTAGGTCTCTTCTGGGACCTTAATAGGTTAACAGTTTTTATCTATATGCATGTATGAGCTATTTTGCTTTCATACGGTTCTTTGCATATTAAAATATGTCTGCCATGCATTTTGACGGAAGGTACCCGATTGTAGTCCTCCATCTATGTCTAGCATTCTCCTGAAGCTCTTAGCATTTCAGCTGTATTTATAAATATATCCCCTATGCGTTTAAGACTTACATGATTATAATTTTTAACCATGTTTCCTTCCTTTTGTGACAAAACTGTGGCAAAGGTTACGATCTGCATGCATACATGAGGTACCTACATTCGCATATTTTGCGTATACAACAATATGTCTGCCACGTATCTTGAAAACCAAGTACTTTATGCCAGTCCTTCGTTTATGTTTGTGTTTAGCACTTGCCTGATGCTTTATTAGTTTTGTTTTCGAACACATTCATTTACGTGAACAAGGCTTCCGTGTTAGCCGAAACATGTTGTAAGTGAATAAACACCCTTGGACTTTGCAATTCTGGTGGATTCTGTGTTACTGAGAGCGCATGTTATTGGAAGAGTTTCATTTGAGGATATATATATATATATATATATATATATATATATATATATATATATATATATATATATATATAACCAGGAATCCTGAAGAAATGCAGATCGCGCAAATCAGGTACAGACCACTCAATTACGTGGAAAAAGATGGAAGTGCTTTATTGCTCCATGAATAGCAGCATGACGCGTTTTGACCGGGTAAACCCGGTCTTGATCACATGACATGGCTAAAGACCAACGAGTTTAAATGCTGTAAGGTACATAGTTAAAGCTCCTCCTTCTAGCCATAAACACTGAAAACATACTGCAAATTAAAATCGGATTTTGAAAAAGTTTTGGAATTTAGTATAATATCAAGCTAAATTTTCAAAACCACTGCTAATCAAATAGAATTATAAATATCATTTGATTCACGAGAAAATAAAATTATTTTATACTCTTAAAAAACAGTGGTAAAACAAAGGTAAATCAATTAAGGGCAAGTGCCCAATGAATACACTACCAGAGAAAATACCAAAAAAATTGCAGTAAAAAAGTTCATATAAAGGCCTGGAGTTCAATAACAATGAAAAAACGTATATAACAGCAGATAAAAAATTAGTGCATTAGTGTAATACAAATCACAATCATATAAACAGTGAATATATTGTTTTTTTAAATTGACATTCTTCTTATGAGCAGATGCTAAAGTGCAAACAAGTAAAGTGCCTAGTGCAAAAGAGAGAAATTATTTATACCAGATCGACTTAAAAGTCAGTGTCCAGGAAATTTAGAGGCACTACATTATGATTTTAAAAGCAAAAAGAACACGCAATTTTATATACAACATTATAGTCCCAAAAGGATTAATCCGTAGATGGTATAATTCTGTCAAAAAATGGTGGTGCTAAATGTGGATATATAAACATCCATTTAAGAATTGTAAGAAATGTTTATATAAGTACTGGGTCTTTTATGATTCTGTTTCATTATAAAGAATCTGTTCTTTATAAGAAACTGTATTATGTATATCTCGTATTTGTGTTTTTCTAATTCACAGGAGGAAAAGAAGGGACCCACCCTCTGCATGGTCACTTAACAGATTCCCTACCCTTTTCTTCCCCGGACCCAGGTGAGCACTGAATCCAGATAAGAGATATTTTAAATTTATAATTTTAAATTTAATCTAAACTGACTTCAAATTTGAATTCATCAATGCTACTCTGTATGAAGAGTATTATTTAATTTTAACATTCACAAATTTGCTATATGATGATGAGGACACTGTACAGATATGGTAATCAGTATCTTGTGAATTGCTTAGAATGTTAATATATCGCTTTGCGGGTGAAATCTCTATATTGTTATGAGAATTTACATGGGCTATCGAATAGATGACATAAACGTGTTATATAAAGCCCTGGCACAACCTACCAAGCAATTGGCACTAGACCGCATGTATATGTTACTGAATGCTGTTGGCGATTTCATCATCTGGAGTAAAACCATGAATATGTGGAGTATGTACCGGGTACTAGACAGTTATTATATGTATAAGAGATAAATAGATGGTATTATCTCTAGGCTACCACCACTAGTGCTAGGGAATCATGAATTTGACACCTAACATGGCCGACTAATGTCCGTGCAATATGTAGCCCCATACCTCCATACCGTTCATCACGTTATTATTTATAATCCAAAAAGTATTGCGAGGTTATGAAATACATTACCTAGCTAAGAAAGTACGAATTTTAGATATCCCACATTTATCAACTTACGGTTTAAAATTTGCATTATGTTTTATTACTAAATTGGCATTTCTTGTTTGTAACTTGCACACTACAAAATGTCTGCCACCAAATGGCGTTGGAGACGGTTACCCAAAATGTAGTCCTTTGTCAATTTTCACAATATGGGTGTTTTTTACTTTACTTATGCACGCTTGACTTGCTGACATGTTCGTGGGATCAAGACTTTTGTCGAAACACGTAACGAGCAATAAACTAGCTACCTGCTTTGCAACCTGAGACTTCGAGTGTGCATTTACTTGAAACTCAATTTGGATTATATATATATATATGTATATATATTACCTACTGGCGGTCGCCAGAAGGTAGTTATAGTTAGGACCACGTTTCCATAGGAAATCTGCAACATTCTATTTTGAATAACTTTGGCGCCGGTCGACGAATCTTCGCGAATTTTTCAAAATAGGTGGGGCGCTACGCTCTGCTCCTACCCTGAAAGTCTCGGGGGGATTCGTCAAGCGGGGGCTGAGATAAAAGGGGGGTCCCAAAACGCGTTTTTCCCATGCATTTTTCCATAGGACCTTTAGACACAGCTACAGCCCGAACGGCTGAACAGAATTACTTGAAATTTGGCAGAGAGGTAGTCCTCAGGTCAAGGAAGTGCCTTTTGTAGGTTTGGTGTAAATCTGTTCAGTAGATTCTGAGAAAATAGCCTTTAAATCAATATATATATCTGTGGCAGCTTACGGTGCGCTTACGGTAAGCTTACCGTAAGCTTACCGTAAGCTTACCGTACGCGTACGGTGGCGTGCGCGAGCGCGATTTTGATTGGCTCTTAGATCTTAGTAAACATTCGAATCGGTCGAAACCAGGAAGCGGCGGCCGCCATTTTCTCTCTCGCTCTCTGAGTTGGGCTGCAAAAACGAAGCCCAAAAATGTCTAAAGAGGCAGTTTCTTGAGATCCTAACCACCAAGCATTGATATAGGGGTCCCCAAACAACCCCCAAGTCCCAAAAAAAAAATTTTTTTTTTTCGGAAAATCGCCGATTACGCTTACCGTACGCGTACGGTAAAAATAAAAAAAAATAAAAATTATCCACATTCTCCCCACCCCGTGTGCAAATGGTGCCCGAAGGGCACCATTTGTGCATGGCATATAAGCGTTATGAAATTAACAAATGTGCGCACGGTGCGCGAAGCGCATCGTGCGTACATGGCCCATCCCGCATAACATGGGCACGCGGTGCGCGCAGCGCACCGCGTGACCACCGTGCGTGCACGGCACTAACTGCGTAAAGTGGGCGCGCGGTGCGCGAAGCGCACCGTGCGCGCACGGAACGAACTGCGTTAACTGGGCGCGCACGCCACGAATGGCGTAAAGTAACTTAGCATTTAAAAAAACGTACAAATTCACTGAAAAAACCATAGGTTTCACACACGTTATAGTTAGGAATTAGCATTTAAAAAACCTTGCAAATTCACTGAAAAAACCATAGGTTTCACACATGTTATAGTTAGCTGTACATTTCACTCGTAAAAAACCAATGAAATTCCCCCGTTATAGCTAGTGCAGGCAACTATAACTCACGCGACCGCAATCTTCTGCTGATGACATGTGTCTTTATGAAAAAAAAATATTTGTAATATATGTATAGCTAAAATTTAATGGAAGAAGACATGGGCAAATAAGTGTCTAAATACAGTATTAGCATCAGCAGAGGATTGCGGCCGCGTGAGTTATAGTTGCCTGCACTAACTATAACGGGGGAATTTCATTGTTTTTTTACGAGTGAAATGTACAGCTAACTATAACATTTGTGAAACCTATGGTTTTTTCAGTGAATTTGCAAGGTTTTTTAAATGCTAATTCCTAACTATAACGTGTGTGAAACCTATGGTTTTTTCAGTGAATATATATATATATATATATATATATATATATATATATATATATATATATATATATATATATATATATATATATATATATATATATATTACCTACTGGCGGTCGCCAGTAGGTAGTTATAGTTAGGACCACGTTTCCATAGGAAATCCTCAACATTCTATTTTGAATAACTTTGGCGCCGGTTGACGAAACCTCGCGAATTTTTCAAAATAGGTGGGGCGCTACGCTCCGCTCCTACCCTGAAAGTCTCGGGGGGATTCGTCAAGCGGGGGCTGAGATAAAAGGGGGGTCCCAAAACGCGTTTTTCCCATGCATTTTTCCATAGGTCCTTTAGACAGGGCTACAGCCCGAACGGCTGAACAGAATTACTTGAAATTTGGCAGAGAGTTAGTCCTCAGGTCAAGGAAGTGCCTTTTGTAGGTTTGGTGTAAATCTGTTCAGTAGATTCTGAGAAAATAGCCTTTAAATCAATATATATATCTGAGCCAGCTTACGGTGCGCTTACGGTACGCTTACCGTACGCGTACGGTGACGTGCGCGAGCGCGATTCTGATTGGCTGTTACATCTAAGTAAACATTCGAATCGGTCGAAACCAGGAAGCGGCGGCCGCCATTTTCTCTCTCGCACTGTGAGGGAGGGGCTGTAAGCAAAGGCAAAAAACATATAAAGGGGCTGTTTAGACAGCGCCCATGCACATAGCCATGTTAGTTGAGTCCTCAAAGATCCCCCAAGGCCAAAAACGGTAAATTTTTATTTTTTGAAAATTTCGCCGATTACGCTTACCGTACGCGTACCGTGCGCTTACGCTAAAAAATATTTTTTAAAAAAAACACACTCTCTGTGCATGGCATATTATTGTCATCACTTACAAATTAAATTTAACAGATTACCTATCACAAGGAAGCGCATAATATGTCCTCCATGGGCACGCGAAGCGCACCGCGTGCTCACTGTGCGCGCACGCTGCGCGAAGCGCACCGTGCGCGCACGGAACGAACTGCGTTAAGTGGGCGCGCACGCCACGAATGGCGTAAAGTAACTTAGCATTTAAAAAACCGTACAAATTCACTGAAAAAACCATAGGTTTCACACACGTTATAGTTAGGAATTAGCATTTAAAAAACCTTGCTAATTCACTGAAAAAACCATAGGTTTCACACATGTTATAGTTAGCTGGAAATTTTACTGATAAAAACCAATGAAATTCCCCCGTTATAGTTACTGTAAGCAACTATAACTCACGCGACCGTAATCCTCTGCTGATGACATATGTGTCTTTATGAAAAAAAAAAATTGTAATATATGTATAGCTAAAATTTAATGGAAGAAGACATGGGCAAATAAGTGTCTAAATACAGTAGTAGCATCAGCAGAGGATTGCAGTCGCGTGAGTTATAGTTGCTTACAGTAACTATAACGGGGGAATTTCATTGGTTTTTTATCAGTAAAATTTCCAGCTAACTATAACATGTGTGAAACCTATGGTTTTTTCAGTGAATATATATATACATACATATATATACATATATATATATATATATATATATATATATATATATATATATATATATATATATATATATATATCATCTACTGACGGTCGCCAGTAGATAGTTATAGTTAGGACCGAGTTTCCATAGGAAGTCTGAAAATTCTATTTTGAATAACTTTGGCGCCGGTTGACGAATCCTCGCGAAATTTTCAAAACTAATGGGGCGCTCTGCTCAGCTCCTCCCCTGAAAGTCTCGGGGTGATTCGTCAAGTGGGGGCTGAGCAAAAAGGGGGGTTCCAAAACGCGTTTTCCTCATGCATTTTCCCATAGGATCTTTAGTCGAAGGTACAGCCCGAACGGCTGAACAGAATTACTTGAAATTTGGTAAAGAGGTAGTCCTCAGGTCAGGCATGTGCCTTTTGCATATATGGTGTCAATCTGTTCAGTAGTTCCTGAGAAAATTGCAGTTAAAAGTACATAAATATCTATAAGCGTGCACCGTGCACGCACCGTGCGCGCACCATAACGTGCGCAAGCATAATTCTGATTGGTGGTTACATGTCAGTCAACATTCGAATCGGCCGAAATCAGGAAGTGTCAGCCGCCATTTTGTGTGTGACAGTGAAAAAGAAAGGTGTAGAACGTGAAAAGGGGGCAGGGTAGAGAATTCCTGACCCCCCAGCCTTTGTCAGGGGGTCCCTGAAGGACCCCGAAGGGTGAAAAAAACATTTAATTTTTTTTTCAAAAAATCGCACGGTGCGCGCACGGTGCGCGCATGGTGGCAAAAAATTGGTAAAAAACATAGAATTAAAAATCATGTGTAAGTGTTTAGATGTTGGTTGGCTCTAAAAAGAGCCGTTGTGTTCATTGAGTGTTTTTTGGTACCTACAAGTAAGTACCGATGCACAGTCTAAAGTTCAAGAGGAAGACTCTGTTCCCTTCATCTGTGAAATGTACACCAGCTCCTCTATAAATGCCACTCAGAGCATTGGTTCATAGTAGTTTCTTTTCCAGAATCTTCAAACACCACACCCACTCCCCTCACTATTTCTTCTTATTTGCTGGGACAAGGAGCTGAACAGCTTTTCCAGTACTTGAAAATGGCAGAACAGCAGTCTACTTCAGGGAGTGAGGAGGAGACCTGGATGCACTCAGAAGTCTGTGAAATGTACACCATCTCCTCTATAAATGCCACTCAGAAGTATTGGTTCATAGTAGTTTCTGTTCCAGAATATTCAAACACCACACCCACTCCCCTCACTATTTCTTCTTATTTCCTGGGACAAGGAGGTGAACAGCTATCAATTTTACTTGAAAATGGCAGAACAGCAGTCTTCTTCAGGGAGTGAGGAGGAGACCTGGATGCACTCTGAAGGTGTCTTTCAGTAGAATGACAATATGAAAAGAAAGATAGTTGTAAAAGCAGAAACAGACTTATTGACGTGCTTTCTTGCTTTCTCAATCTGCGGACAATATTGGTTGGACCAGTTCCACTTTTGCCTTTGGCATATATTAGAATATACAAAGGTAGTTCGTGGAAAAAGTGACATCAATTGCACAAAGGTGTCCTTGACAAGCATTTCCAGACCTACCCCAGTTAAAGTGCCTAGGTCATTTCCACCACAGTGCACAATTATAAGGTTAGGCTGTGGGAGATGTAGAAAGGATTTCACCAAAGGCAATAATTGGTGCCACTTTAACCCTCTCTGACCAATCCATTTAATGTCTACATTTGGCAAAGCAAGGTCTTTCACAATACCTCTTTTTTCTGCATACTTTTAACTCCAGAAGACATAGCTATGACCTACAATCCACACTGTGAACATCTTTCAAGGAGATCTGGATGCACTCAGAAGGTGTCAGTAGAATGTCAATATTGAAAAGAAAGATAGTTGTAAAATGGAGGCTTACATACTTTTTTTTTAATAAAAATAACTCATTGGCTGTTTCACACCATTCTACTCTAAAGACTAGGCTGTATGTTTACATTTTTAAAAGCATGTTTTGTATTAGTTCAGAAAAATGTGTTCCCACAGAACATTACTTTGGATTTGCTTTTAGGTTTGAATAGTCAAGCAATCTTGCTGTTTGGATTAGAAACATTGTGTGCTGAACTTCTGACCTCTCTGCTCACACCAGTGTTCCATGATCTGTTGCTATGCTAGCAGGCAGAAGTCATATTGGGGGTAGGAATCATTTGGAAAGGGTTGAAATTTTCAATCAATAGAAATGTGTGTTTCCATTTAAAAGAAAGGTGGAGAACGTGAAAAGGGGGCAGAGCAGAGAGTTCCTGACCCCCTAGCCTTTGTCAGGGGGTCCCTGAAGGATCCCAAAAAGTGAAAAAAAACATTTTATTTTTTTTCAAAAAATTACGGGATGCGCGCAGGGTGCACGCACGGTGGAAAAAAAATCGTAAAAAAAATAGAATTAAAAATCAAGTTTAAGTGTTTAGATGTTGGTTGGCTCTAAAAAGAGCCGTTGTGTTTATTGAGTGTTTTTTGGTACCTACAAGTAAGTACCGATGCACAGTCTAAAGTTCAAGAGGAAGACTCTGTTCCCTTCATCTGTGAAATGTACACCGTCTCCTCTATAAATGCCTTGCATGTTGTAACGCAAGTTGTTGTGGTATATAGAACCCATACCATAGTCTCTGAGGAAAGCAGAAACAGACTTATTGACGTGCTTTCTTGCTTTCTTAATCTGCGGACAATATTGGTTGGACCAGTTCCACTTTTGCCTTTGGCATATATTAGAATATACAAAGGTAGTTCGTGGAAAAAGTGACATCAATTGCACAAAGTTGTCCTTAACAAGCATTTCCAGTCCTACCCCAGTTAAAGTGCCTAGGTCATTTCCACCACAGTGCACAATTATAAGGTTAGGCTGTGGGAGATGTAGAAAGGATTTCACCAAAGGCATTAATTGGTGCCACTTTAACCCTCTCTGACCAATCCATTTAATGTCTACATTTGGCAAAGCAAGGTCTTTCGCAATACCTCTTTTTTCTGAATACTTTTAACTCCAGAAGACATAGCTATGACCTACAATCCACACTGTGAACATCTTTCAAGGAGATCTGGATGCACTCAGAAGGTGTCTCTCAGTAGAATGGCAATATGAAAAGAAAGATAGTTGTAAAATGGAGGCTTACATACTTTTTTTTAATAAAAAGAACTCATTGGCTGTTTCACACCATTCTACACTAAAAACTAGGCTGTATGTTTACATTTTTAAAAGCATATTTTGTATTGGTTCAGAAAAATGTGTTCCCACAGAACATTACTTTGGATTTGCTGTTAGGTTTGAAAAGTCAAGCACTCTTGCTCTTTGGATTAGAAACAATGTGTGCTGAACTTCTGACCTCTTTGCTCACACCAGTGTTCCATGACCTGTTGCTATGGTAGCAGGCAGAAGTCATGTTGGGGGTAGGAATGATTTGGAAAAGGGTTGAAATTTGCAACCAATAGAAATGTGTGTTTCCATTTGAAAAAATGTGGGAAGCAATGTGATTTGAAGTTAACATGAATATGTGTGAAAAAAGAGAGGGAAAGTTTGCCATTTACTGGCTCTGGTGAGAGGTGTACAGCTCAGAGATTCTGGCTCTGATAATCTGCTGTGTGAGTGTCACATTTCTTTCTCAACTAACTACTTTTAAAGGTGAGTTATGTATTTGAAAGGGGATGTATGTGGTGTATTTTGATATAAATAATAGAAATTTGTTTCTTCTTTTAAAGTTGTGTTTTATGTCTTCACCATAAGTTAAGGTGTACTGTTATCACCCAGGAATACTGTTTTGTGCCTAGAATCACACCATGAGTCTGTGTGCACACAGAAATTGTTGTTAGAGATTTAATTTGTGTTGCTGTGTTGCTCTTGTTCTGTGAGACTTGCACTCGTAGGAAAGGGGCAGCTTGTTTTCTTGAACTGTGATGTTTAGCATTCAGCAGAAATCACTATCTCACAGATGCGAGGCAAATGCTAACACATTTGAAAACAACAGGGTAGATTTTCATTCCACTCCTGCAATGGGTGAGGTAGTTCCTACATGTTCAAAAGCCCAATTAACCCTTACCACATGTGCTCTTACATACATCTATGCAGTCTTCATGCAGTTGTGCAAGTGTCCATGCAGACCTCTTGCACCTGACAATACACAGTCTCCTGAAACACACTCTTAGCACACAGCCAGGTGCTTCTCCTGCACTCCCATGCTTACTATTCAGCACTGTGTGGTATTTCAGATAGCAGTGTGTAACGCTAACACATTCAACATCACCAAGGCTCATTTCCTTTGCTCTAGTCTAATCACTCACCCAGGTTTCACATGCTCATGGTCTCAAGTAGCTGTTAGGACATGTGCTCTTTTCTGCCTCTCTAAACTATAAGGAAAATGTGTCAGGCTGTTACAGTAATTATCACTTGCTCTACCACAGTAGTAAATGTGCTTTGAAATTGCCAATCTAATATCGTTTTCTGCCTAGAATCACACCATGAGAAAAAATGTAAAAAATATATCCACTGCAAATAGTGTTTCAAGTAGAAAACAACAAGACAATAGAAATAAAATACTAAATGCTAATGTACAATCAGACTGACTTAAAAAGAAAAACAGAATTTCAAAACATTCGTAGAAAAATGTTTCAGAGAAGAGTGATGTTCAATTTGCTAAAGGATGTGAAAAAATATAGGAAGAAAGCAAAATTTTATAAGAAAAAGAAACATATTGAATCAATTGTTGCAAAGGCTTTGGAATTAAAAAGAAAACTATTCATTTTAATTTTGAACAGGATCCGTACATTAGATAAAATAGTCAATGTAATAAAGTCAAAAAGCAAAAGGAAAAGAGTAGTGAAAAAAAAAACCTTTTGTAAAGTGTTCTTAGGAGAATGGAAGCATAGTTCAAGTACAGAACCATTTTTTAATTAAGAAAGTTATCTTCAAATTAATAGTTTGCTGCATGCAGTTGACACCAGTGGTCGAGCTTATGAAGTTAAGGATGGTTGTGTAATGGAAAAGGAGAAAATGGTTCCAAGAAATGAGGAAGAAGTGTTAGCTGATGAGGTTATGGGGAAACGTCCTAAAGCCCCAGTGTACACTTGGAATTGTAGTAGTATTTGTACTGTATGACAAGAATCTATTGATAAATTATGTGACTTTCTAAGAGAATATAGTAAAAAAAGTGTTAAACAGAAGATTAAGGTGCTTCAAAGACTAGATCCATGTAGAGTGAGAAAGAATACTGGTTTGCAAGGACATTCTCTGGCTTGTCTTTCTAGGAAAGTTTGTCAAAGTGTTTTTCACCATTTTAGGATGCTGGCTGTTCATCCTACTGAAATGAGAAAGTTTGTGAGAAGATTGTATTTTGCTAAAAGTCCAGCTTTAAAGTTAAATGAGTTGAATAATGCTCTGTTCCGTGGATCTGTAACAGATGTGAAGAAGGTTTGTGAGGATATTGAGTTTTGTTACTTTGGTCCGGAGCAAGAAAGTGCAGGAAATGACACAGTTATTGTAGAAAATATGGAAGAGAATGTAGAACCCGCTGTTAGTAAAAAATGTGAAGATCAAATGACAAAATTTACTATCATCTCTAATGAAAGACCTAATATTACTTGTATTTGTTGCCGGAGAAGCCATTATAAAACTCAAACAAGGAATGTTGATCTCTATAAAAAAAGTGAAAAAGAAAATAATTATGAGTGGAAGGATTTTGCTACATATTTGTTTCTGGAAAATTGTTTTGATTTGGGTGAAGATCAGCGTATTTGTAAATACTGTTATACCAAGTTAGAAGAAAATAAAATGCCAGCTAGAGCTGTACATAATAATTTAGAATTGGTTGATATTCCTGCAGAACTTAGTGATTTAAATACGCATGAGTCTATACTCATTCAATGTGTCCATCCGTTTCAGACTATAGTTCGTATGGAGCCCAAAACAGGTAAATTACCTCCTTCAGATTTACAAAGAGGTTTAAAAGGAAGAGTTGTCTATTTGCCAATAGATTTGAAAAAAATATTGAAACAATTGATGCAGATAGTTTGGAAACTGAACCATTAGTTATTCTGGTTAATGGTGTACCTACAAAGAATAAGAAAATTTGTCAGGAGCTAGTAGATGTACGAAAAGTACAAAGAGCAAATTTATATTTGAAAAGAAATAATAAGTACTATGAATCAATTTATATGGATGAAGATGAAGAAGTTTTACTAGCAGACACAGGAATACCAACTGGGCAAATTAAAAAAGTGGATAAGTCAAAAGAAGAAGAAATTTATGAACATTTCAGCATACATCCTCTTCATTCTAAAGAAGTTATGGGAAACACTATTGATCTGTTTTAGATGAAAAAAGCAAAAGGAACTCCCGTGAGTGTATGGGAGGAGAGCTTGGAAGCTCGTTGTTTTCCCCAGCTGTTTCCTACAGGAAAAGGTGGACGATATGATGAACGTCCAGTACAGATTCCTGCTTCTGAGTATCGGACTACAAGATTATATGCAGAAGATCCAAGATTTCGTCAAAGTATTCCTTATTTGTTCCATTTTTTATTTGAAAGTGACTTGTCTGCACTATCTTATGCAGTAAATCACATTTTAAAAACTGGAGTACATCTACATCATGTGTCTGCAAAGGATTTTATGAACAAAGTGCAACAGCGAGATGATCATTTGGAATCTCAATTGATTAATCTGATGGCTTGTCAGCGTGGAACTAATTAATATTGGTACCGACGCCATAGAGAATTGAAATGTATGTTACGGCATTTAGGAACTCCTACATGATTCCTTACCCTAAGCTGTACTAAGTACGCTTGGGATGATTTACTGGATTTACTTCGAGAGGCAAATTCACATATTGAAAATATCCAATACAAGACAGTAGGAGAATTGTGCTCATTGGATCCGGTTAATGTTTGCAGATATTTCAATCATAGATTTGAGACTATGATGTCCTTCATCTGCAATAAAAAAAATCCACCTCTTGGAGAAGTTGTGGATTTCTTTTGGAGAAAAGAGTACCAAGCAAGTGGTGCTCCTCATATTCATATGCTGTTGTGGATCAAGGATGCCCCTAAATTTGGAACAGATTCTGATGATGCAGTTTTATCTTTCATTGAAGAATATGCAACATGTGCTATACCGAAAAGCACAGAAGAAAAAAACTTGAAAGAGCTAGTTTTACGTTTCCAAAGTCATCGGTGTGGAAAATACTGTCGACGAAAGTACAAGAGTAAAGATAAATTCTACACAAAATGTCGATTTGGATTTCCACGACCTGTTCTTTCAAAAGGAAGAGTAAACAGTTTTATGTCAGCTGTGTGACATACCATTACAAGAAAATCTCCGAAAAATACCTACAACCTAAGAAGAAAAGAGTCAAAATTTATGAATGACTACAACCCAGTCATTTTATCCATGTGGAATGCTAACATGGATATTCAGTATGTAGCTGACAATTCTATTGCTGTTGCTCGGTATGTCACATCTTACATCACTAAATCTGAGAAAACGGAATTGAAAGAAATGTGGGAAGAGATTTCTCACGAGAAGACTGTCAGCAAAAAGCTATACAGTTTCAGTTTAAAGATGTTATCGCATCGAGAAATTGGCTCACACGAATACTCAGATAGGTTATCATCTGCAAGTCTGTACTCCAAATCCAGAAGAATAATTTGGGTAAGTTTAGGCCTTGCAGGAATGCGAAATCAGGTACTGAAATCTATTCGAGAAATTGAATATTTAGCAGAGAACGAACCAGAAAGTACAGACATTTTGAAAACAAATATGTTGGACACATATTACCCAAACAGAAGTCATCATCTTGAGAATATGTGTCTCTATAAAGTGCTGCAGAACTACATTTATAAACGGAATGCCACAGAAGACATCAACAATGGAAAATATAAAGTCATTGGTGAGGAAGGATGTTTGGTGAAACAAACAAAAGGAAGTTTGATTAATCACAGGAGTTGCGACACGACTGACAAAAAGGAATTTTACTACTTAGCACTTTTACAGCTGTTTAAACCATGGCGTTCAGACGATGAATTACTTGGATATTTTCAGAGCTATGAAGATTCCTTTAATGCATGCAAAGATAACATAGAATGCAGTACTTTCTCAAATTATGTACAAATGTTAAATGAAGAAATTGAACAAGAAGCTACAATTGCAGCTGAAGTAGCTAGAGACAGTTCTCAAAACAGTCAAAGTTCTGGTACGCTCAGTCGAGATCCCCTAGGACAACCAATCGTAGAAAATGAAGCTGCAATAGCCTTGACTGAAGTGGAAACATCTATGAATCAAGCTCAGGAAGATTTAATAGACTTACCAAATTTGGAACAACAACTGTATGATGAACAACAACAAATTTATGAAGAAGTCACAAAACAAATTGATCATGGATTACTACATGAAAATAAAGAGTGCTCATGCACAGCATTTGAACCAATCAGAATGTATGTGAGTGGACAAGCTGGAACTGGAAAAAGTTTCTTAATTAAAGTAATTAGAAGCTACCTACAGAAAAAAAACTGATTCAGGTTTGTCTTGTGTTGTTACTGCTCCAACTGGGTTAGCAGCATATAACATAAAAGGAATTACCTTACATCGTTTGCTAATGTTACCAGTAGAGCATGTGAACAAAATAGAATACCACACGCTAACAGGAGAAGCATGTTTTGAAGTTTCAAGACTGTTGAAGAAAATGAAAGTTCTCATTATTGATGAGGTAAGCATGGTATCAAACTTAATGCTTGCCTTTGTGCATTTAAGAATGCAGCAAATTCTAAAGATAGACTATGACGTGTTATTTGGAGGAAAACATGTTATAGTTTTTGGGGATCTACTGCAGCTCACTCCAGTTAAAGGACAACCAGTATTTAATACTGTTACACATGAAGACACGAAAAAGTCATTAGGAAGTATAGGTAATGTGAATATTTGGTCATACTTTGAGTACAAAGAACTCATTACCAATATGTGGCAAGCAAATGATGATGATTATGCAAGTATTCTCAAAGATATCAGAATTGGACTACTCACAGAAAATGGCAGAAAAGCTTTACAGAGTCGATTGCTATGTAATTTGTTTCCAACAGAACAAATAGTTCCAGAGAAAATATACAAGAAAATTGCAGAAAAAAATACTGTAATCTGCTTAATGCCAACACTACATGAATGCTCTATATTCAATGAAGAACTTTTGAAATTGGAAAATGAAGAGATTATGAAAATGGAAGCCGTGGATAAAATACAGCATGAAGGAATAACTATTACATTGACAGGCAAATTGAAAACTAAATTAGATTCTTTAGAGAAAAACATATCGAAAACAGCTGGTTTAGAAAAGAATCTTTATGTATGTATGAACTGTCAAGAAATTTTAAGACGTAATTTGAATGTAGAAAAAGGTTTAGTGAATGGAGCTATGGGTAAAGTTGTGGGTTTTGTTAACTACCAGAAAAAAGATGGAATATGAATCTTTAAAAATAAAATTTGATCAGATTGAAGAGGTTAAAGACATTAGTCGTTGTTCAGTTCGTTTTTTGCTTGTGAAAGACTTATATGTACGTAGGAAGCAGTTTCCATTTTCTCTAGCATATGCTGTAACTATTCACAAATCTCAAGGATTAACTGTAGATAGTGCTTTTGTAAACATTGGGTCTAGTGTGTTTAAAGAAGGTATGGCATATGTTGCTTTGTCACGAGTGAAAAAATTATCTGGTTTATTCATGATAGACTTTGATGACTCAAAAGTTAGTGCTGATGCAAATTGTGTAAAGGAGTATAATAGATTAAGAAGAAGCTATGCTCCTCATTTAGGTCAGTATCCTGTGTTTGAAAAACATGTTGTTTGTCGGAAAAGGAGAATTGGGAATATCTGTAATGAGGATATACAGAAGAGAAAACAAAAGGAGAGTGATGTGATTGCAAGCAAAAAGAAAAAGGACAATGTTGAAGAGGTTGTTGGTTGTCATTTTGAAAATAGCTCTGGTGTCAACTGCTACGCTAATGTAGTGCTAAATGTTGTATTTTATCTTGAAAGTTTGCAAGAGCAGATAATACTAAATCATGAAAAAAGATTTTGTTCTCTGCTGAGTTTCCTTTATGAGAAGCTGAGTAATGATAAAACTAAAATAGAAAGTGCTTCTGATGTTAGAAATCTTTTAGATGTATGTTCTGGATGTACACAGTTTACTGAAAATATCCAGCAAGATGCACAGGAATTCTTAATGTATATGCTTATGGTACTGGAAGATGAAGGGGTAGAAATAGAAAATATGTTTGGTCTCTCTTATAAATGGGAACATTGTTGTGAAAACTGTATGAACACATGCAGCACTAATATTGATTCTGAAAGGTTCATACATTTAACATTACCAGAGAGTAAAGCAGTGACTTTTAGTAAATTAGTTAAAGATGCAAATCACAAAATGGAATGTTCTCAATGTAAATCAGAAATGTTATCAACGTTATTTTTAAAGAAATATGGACAGTATATAATTTTAATGATGCAACGTTGTAGAGCTGATGGAGCAAAATTGGACACTTTAATAAAAGAAGTTTACAGGAAATCAATTATCAATATCAGGAAAGACTTTTGTTGCAGTTGCAATAATTTTCCATGATGGACCTTCTATAACTTCTGGTCATTACACAGTTTATCTAAAATGTGAAAAAGGCTGGACACTGTGTAATGATTCTCAATTGATTTTCAAGCAACGTTTGCCTGCAGAATTACCAAATTCCTACTTAATTTTTCTAAAACCAAAATTTTAGATACAAATTGCACCATCTGAAGAAACCATTATTTCGATTTTATAAGATTACAATTGGATATTTCACCTAAAAAGGGTTTAAAAATTACCATTTGGCCTCATGGAAAGGTAAATATTTCGATTGTGGACTTCTTTGACAGATATTATTTTGGTGTATGTGCTTAAGCAACAAGATTTACAGACGTTATTTATTTCAAATAGTTATTGTTCTTAGAAGATATTTTTAATATATATGTTACATTTCTATCAAGGTATGTTTTACTGAGTATAGATTCAGGGCTTTTTTAAACAATCTTCCAGATTGTTTATTTTTTTGCCCGCTGTTAAGTGATGAATGCAATTGATATCACTATTTTCAGTGAAATTTAATATATTCTGAAAACAGCAAAAAAAGGGCAAAAAATTACTTTGTTAAATATGAAAATATGTGTACTGTTTTCTAAAATGTATTGTTAAATATTACTACTTTTTTTCTTTTTTTTCAGATCCATAAAGAAAATTTAGGAAATTGAATCCTTTTTATCCTTTTTTCTTGCAATTAAAAACAACCATTTATTTCTAATTAAGTTATTTTGTTGGTCAGGTAAGTTTGAAATATCTGTATTTTTCACCCCTTCACGTTCATGCTCCCTTTTATTCACTTCTCCTCACTCTGCTTTTCTCATTCCCCTTCTCTCTCTCTTCTTCCTTTACTGCTGTTTCGTAACTCCCTCACTCCTTCTCTACTACTCCCCTAGGTTTACTGCCTCCATCACTATTTTTTCAACCATGTTTCTCTCCCTGTCTGCATATGTCTCAGTCATTCTAACTGCCTTACTCCTTCTCAGTTCCTTACTCTCTGTCTCTGTTTCTGTCTCTCTCCCTTTGTCTGTCTTACCCTTAATTTCCTTAACATCTCTGGGGCAGATTTACAAGCCCCCTGTGCCACCACTACGTCACTTTTCATAACGTACTGGTGGCGCAGGGAGCTCCTCCATATTTACAAGGAGAGGAAAAGTCACCCTGCGTGACTTTTCCTCTCCACGTAAATACAGCCACTTAACACGCAGCACTGTGCGTTGAAGGGGCGTTCCATGGGTGTTATTGTTGGTGTTCCCACACAACACCCATAGAACTAGACACATCTCCAGATGTAAGAGAAATTGTAACTCTGGAGATGCGTGTGAATGCTACGCCAACCTAGAGGTGGCGTAGCGAGGCACAACGAGGAGAAATGTTTTCATTTCTCCTAGTTTTTTCCTCTTTCAGTGCGTGCTGCATGCTACTGCACGCATTGAAAGAGGAAAAAGCCTCTTGTGATTGTTTTTCTGCAGGAAGCTTTCCCTTTCTGCAGAAGACCAATCTCCCCACCACGCAGGCATCCTTGCAGCATGGTGCAAGGGAGCCTGCGCCGGCGCATGGTTGCAGTTTGTGCGCCAGCGCAGGGGAAGCATAGAGATGCGACATATTCTTGTAAATATGTCGCATCTCTGTGCTTCGAAACTAACGCAGCAAGGCGCAGCAAAATTACTTGCTGCACCGTGCTGCGTTAGTTTGTTATAAATCTGCCTCTCTGTTTCTACCACTTCTGCTCTCTCCATCACTCATTTTCCATCTATGTTAATTTTTTAACCTTCTCCGTCATTCTCCTTCCCTCACCTTCCCTAACTGTCACTATCCTTTACTCATAGTCACTCCTATTCTCCTACTTCACTTCCTCCTGTCTGTATCTCACACCCCTTCACGTTTTTGCATTCTTTCCTTCACTCTCCCTCACTCTGCTTTGCTCATTGAAATCCTGACTCCCTTTCTCTCACTCCAGTTTCCTAAATCCCTCCATCCCCTCAGTCCCCATCTCTCACTTTCCCTTACCACCTTTTCTAATCCTCATACCCCTTATCTCACCATCACTCCACTTCTCTTACTTTCAATCCCTTTACCCTGCTGTACTTCATCCGCTTCGTCTGTTACTCCCTTTTCCTATCTCCGTCCCTTACTCCCCTTTTCTCACTCCCCCTCCCTCACTCTCCATTATTCACTGCCATTCCCTTACTCATTCACTCTTCTTACCTGTATCCTCTACCCTTAGTCCTTTTGTTGCAGTCAGTCTCTCACTTCCCTTTCATGACTGATCATACTTTCCTTGTCACTCTCATTCTGTCAGTCCTTTCCTCCTCTTCACTCAGGCATTTCAATCATTTCAATCATTCATGTATACACTACACATTCATTCAATCAATTTACAACACAGTATATATATTAAGAATATAGCTCTTCTTGGAGAAGTGAAGTGAGTTCTGAAAATAACTTTTTTTAAAAATTTGTTTTGTATATGTTTTTTTTTAACAATTTTGTATTTTTTGGGGGGGATTTTTTAGAGCAACAAAAAAAAACTGTTCAAGAGGAACAAAAAATTTTTTTTTTTTAAATTAACGGGGGGAGCAAGTGTGCTGCTGGATCTTGTTCTCTATGAGATTTATGCTGATCTCTCCATAACAGAGAATGGCATTGCACACGTTGCAATGAATGTGGACGTTTTTGAATACAGGACGGATGTCCAGAGATCTGGAGCATGGTGAATCTGCAGCCACAGATGATGTGCTCGGCTGAGCAGATCCAGGGTTCTCTCTCATGGCCAGTGTTGACTCCTTAGTATACGCTATAGGGTGCACTTTTTTAAAGTGCCTTATCAGCGAGTAAATACTGAAAGAGTATTTTTTGGTTGGGTCTCCTCGAGATAAGACTGTCCCACATACAGTGCAAGTTACTTTTGGTGCATTTACCTTCTTTTGACCTTCTGGATATGTAAAAAATTTCCAAATAAAAGAGTCTTTCTGTTTCCTCTTTCTTGCTGGTTCCAAAAAAGTCTCTTCCTCACTTTCTGAAGTGGAGTGGTGCTCTGCCATTTTCAAATGAAATTTTTGCTTGAAAAGGTGTTCAGCTCCTTCTCCCAGGAAATTAGAAGAAAAAGTGAGGGGAGTGGGTGTGGTGTTTGAAGATTCTGAAACAGAAACTACTATGAACCAATGAAAAGTGTTGTTTCGTAATCACATGACTTGCCGTGCGCGCATGGAGCACACGCGCAGGCGCGCACGGAGCACATGCGCATGCGTGCACGGAGCACGCACGGAGTACACGCGTGCATGCGCGCGCATGCACGCACGGAGCAAGCGCGCATGCGCGCACCGAGCACGCGCGCATGGAGCATGCACGCACTGTACGCGCACGGAGCTCGCACCTTGGAAAACCCTAAAAAAAATTTTTTTTAAATTACAACTATTTAAGTGTATAAAAGATATTAACTATACTGTTCAACTTTACCCAAATTCAGAAAAAAAACCTGAGCCATTCCATATTACAGGATACAGTCAAACTATAACTATATACATAGGTAGTTTATAGTAAAATAAATATATAAAAAATATAATAATACATACATAAATTAGCATTTAAAAAACCTTGCAAATTCACTAAAAAAACCATAGGTTTCACACACGTTATAGTTAGGAATTAGCATTTACAAAACCTTGCAAATTCACTGAAAAAACCATAGGTTTCACACACGTTATAGTTAGGAATTAGCATTTAAAAAACCTTGGAAATTCACTGAAAAAACCATAGGTTTCACACATGTTATAGTTAGCTGGACATTTCACTCGTACAAAACCATTGAAATTCCCCCGTTATAGTTAATTCAGCTAACTATAACTTGCACGCCCGCAATCCACTGCTGATGACGTCACATATTACATCACTCATGACATGGTCAGTGACATCACTCATGACATCACTGATGACATCTCAAATGACATCACGAGCCCCCGACCCTTCAGGGCGGCCTCGTTACACAGTGGGCATGGAGCAGCCAACCAAAGTAAGCACGACAAGGAAAAAAATATATATATACATTCACTGAAAAAACCATAGGTTTCAGGCACGTTATATTTAGGAGTTAGCATTTAAAAATCCTTAGAAATTCACAGAAAGAAACATAGAGCTGCTTACACACCAACTTACAAACTAAACTGTGTGAATGCCTGTATCAGTCGCTAACACATGAATTAAGCAAGACACAATTAATCACTCACTTATACAGTCAGTCACACACCTACTTAATCATCTATCCCGACTCTTATACACCCATTTATTCTTCAATACACCTTGGCATGTATATATAAAACATATTTACATTTTATTGAAAAACACACATTCACTGGATGATGTCATCAGTGATGTCATCAGTGATGTCATTTGAGATGTCATCAGTGATGTCACTGACCATGTCATGAATGATGTAATATGGGACGTCATCAGCAGTGCATTGCGGGGGCGCAAGTTATAGTTAGCTCAACTAACTATAACATGTGAATTTCTATGGTTTTCTATGAGTGAAGAGTCCAACTAACTATAACATCCCTGAAACCTATGGTTTTTTCAGTGAATTTCAAAGGTTTTTGAAATGCTAATTTCTAACTATAACATGCCTGAAACCTATGGTTTTTTCAGTGAATTTCTAAGGTTTTTTAAATGCTAATTTCTAAGTATAACGTGCCTGAAACCTATATTTTTTTCTGTAAATTTCTAAGGTTTTTTAAATGCTAATTTCTAACTATAACGTGCCTGAAACCTATGGTTTTTAAAATGAATTTCAAAGGTTTTTTAAATGCTAATTTCTAATTAAACTTTTATTAAACCTATCTTTTTTTCTGTGTTTTTTAATTATCAACCCATTTTCAACTTGGTGAAAACTGCAAATCTTACCACTCTTCCATCGATACCTTCCGAAGAAAAAAATCGCCCCATCGAGAGCCACAACTAACGCTAATGAAATGCAAAGTAGGCGTTGCCGTGCAAAAAAGACACGAAAACACCGCTTCCCCATATTTTCAATGAGCAGCCAAATCTGCAATGCGATCCAAAAAGCAGGCGATAAGTCGAGTTAGCAGTAACAAATTAACATCAACCTTTAACTGGTGTAAGGAGGTCGACTATCTATTCCGTGAATTGGACCCAACTCACAGCCACATCTAAAGACCAACACGTGATAGAGCTACTGATCATGCAGGTCCGACACGCAACAAGACCACAACACCCAGCGCAACCACCACCAGAACCTCCCCTCCACACCACCCTCCCTACTATCACCGAGGCAGCACAAAACAGGACAACGGACCTTCCCAAAACGCCATGCCCCTCAGCCACACAATAGCTGAATGTTGATAGATGTGGCAACTAACTATATATGAAGGAGGCAAGTCACCCATAAACAATAAAGCACACAATGCCAAGTGTAATGCTGATGTGCTGCACAGACCTCACTATGCAAAGCACAAACCTCTCCATGTGGAGATATTCTATTGATACTTGTAGTGTAGTGCACAGTGGATGCAACCATGTTACCTCAGACAGTGGGGAAGATCTCGGTCATGTAGCTGTGTTGTCCCCCCTGGAAGCAGAAGCGGAGTAGGCTGCTCCAACGTACGCCACTCCAGCATAGGAGTATGAATAAATAGGCCAGGCCCTAGGCGTGGTTCACTTGAGGGAAGACCAATGAGTCTGTCACAGCGGCAGCCCTCACCCTGGCATGTGGCTGCCGCCATAACCACGGGCCTCCTTGACACAGGCCCCCTGTGAACCCAGCGGCACAGCACCGCAGACTTATGTCTGTACCGACTACGCCTTCGATCTATACTGCAGACCACAGGGCTCACAATTCTGATACAGTGGCGATTGCAGATGTCGCAGTCCAGTTCGCAAGACACATTGCTCCCAGTGTGGCCCGCACAGACCACGCATCATCACAGGGTCCACACATGCTGTGTGCTTCAGGTGCTACTAACTCACTGCACCATAAGTCATCGCCACATGGCCTCATCAAGGCAGAATTCATTAGACAAAACACATTGCTCCCAGTGCGTCCCGCCAGGACCACGTATCATCGCAGGGTGAGCACACACTGAGTACTCCAGGTGCCACTAACTGTGCAGCTCAACTCAAGGCCACGTGGCTGTGCACCCATCCGGATCGCTGCCTCCGCCCTACACTAGGGTTACACAGTTCACAATTCGAGATTAGTAGCGATGCAAATTGTGTAAGAGACTATAATGGGTTAAGAAGACCAAATGCTCCCAATCTGTGCAGCTCAAGTCAACGTCACCTGCCTGTGGGCCTTTGCTGACAGCTGCCTCTGGCCTACACTGTGGAAGACCGGCGACACGTGGTGCCAACTAACCCTGTTCAACACAAGCCGATCCCACATGTGTAACTGTGTCCTGAGTCGTGAATGGCAGTGACCACAGCACCAGACTCCATTCGATCAGTGAGGGATATTTCCATATGGAAGGCCGGCGACACGTGGTGCCACTGAACCTGGACTACGCAGGCTGGTGGGGCCACCAACGTATGCACGTGGCTGTGGGCCCATGCTCACCGCTACCTCTGGCCTACACTGTGGAAGACCAGTGACAAATGGTGCCACTAACCGTCTTCAGCACAAGCTGATCCCACATGTGGAACTGTGTCCTAAGTCCTGAATGGTAGTGACCCCAACTCTGTGAGACAACCACAGCACCAGACTCCCTTCGATCAGTGAGGCATATTTCCATATGCAACGGCAGTGACACGTGGTGCCACTAACCCTGTTCAACACAAGCCGAACAATCCCACATGTGGAACTGTGTCCTGAGTCTTGAATGGCAGTGACCCCAACTCCGTGAGACAACCACAGCACCAGGCTCCCTTCGATCAGTGAGGCATATTTCCATATGCAACGGCGGCGACACGTAGTCCGAATAACTCTGTTCAACACATGCTGATCCCACGTGTGTAACTGTGTCCTGAGTCCTGAATGGCAGTCACCCCAAGTCTGTGGCAGCGACCACAGCACCAGACTCTCTTTGATTAGTTAGACATATTTCCATATGCAAGGCTGGCGATATGTAGTCCCACTAACCCTCTTTAACACAAGCCGATCCCACATGTGTAACTGTGTCCTGAGTCCTGAATAGCAGTCACCCCAAGTCCGTGGCAGCGACCACAGCACCAGACTCCCGCTGATCAGTGAGGCATATTTCCATATGCAAGGCCGGTGACACGTAGTCCCACTAACCCTCTTTAGCACAAGCCTATCCCACATGTATAACTGTGTCCTGAGTCCTGAATGGCAGTCACCCCAAGTCCGTGGCAGCGACCACAGCACCAGACTCCCTCTGATCAGTGAGGCATATTTCCATATGCAACGGCGGCGACATGTGGTGCCAATAACTCTGTTCAACACAAGTCGAAAAATACCACATGTGGAACTGTGTCCTGAGTCCTGAATGGCAGTGACCCCAAGTCCATGGCAGCGACCACAGCAGCATACTCCCTCTGATTACTTAGGCATATTTCCATATGCAACAGCGGCGACACGTAGTCCGAATAACTCTGTTCAACACATGCTGATCCCACGTGTGTAACTGTGTCCTGAGTCCTGAATAGCAGTCACCCCAAGTCTGTGGCAGCGACCACAGCACCAGACTCTCTTTCATTAGTTAGACATATTTCCATATGCAAGGCTGGCGACATGTAGTCCCACTAACCCTCTTTAACACAAGCCGATCCCACATGTGTAACTGTGTCCTGAGTCCTGAATAGCAGTCACCCCAAGTCTGTGGCAGCGACCACAGCACCAGACTCCCGCTGATCAGTGAGGCATATTTCCATATACAAGGCCGGTGACACGTAGTCCCACTAACCCTCTTTAGCACAAGCCTATCCCACATGTATAACTGTGTCCTGAGTCCTGAATGGCAGTCACCCCAAGTCCGTGGCAGCGACCACAGCACCAGACTCCCTCTGATCAGTGAGGCATACTTCCATATGCAAGGCCAACAGCACATTCTGAGTCCTGAACGTCAGTGACCGGAACTTCGTAACAGCAACCACAGCACCACACTCCCTTCGATTAGTGAGGGGTATTTGCAGATGGAAGGCCAGCGACACGTGGTGCCACTGAACCTCCACTACGCAGGCCGGTGGGCCCAACAAGCATGTGGCTGTGGGCCCTTGCTCACCGCTACCTCTGGCCTACACTACGGTCAGCACACCTCACAATTCAGATAGAGTCCTGATTCCACATGACGCAGTCCAGTAGCCAAGACACATTGCTCCCAGTGCGGCCCATCCACACCAAGCATCATCTCAAGCTCATACAGTCTCAATGCTTCTGGTGCCACTAGCCCTCTTTAACACAAGCCGATCCCACATATGTAACTGTGTCCTGAGTCCTGAATGGCGGTGACCCCGAGTCCATGGCACCGACCACAGCACCACACTCCCTTCGATCAGTGAGTCATATTTCGATGTGCAAGGCCGGCGACACAAAGTCCCACTAACCCTCTTTAACACAAGCCTATCCCACATGTGTAACTGTGTCCTGAGTCCTGAATGGCAGTGACCCCAACTTTGTGGCAGCGACCACAGCACCAGACACCCTTCAGTCTTATTTGTTGTTCTTTTCTTTAAATACATTTTTTATATGTAAATCTATACATGACTAAGATTCTTCTTTGTCCAACTGCACAGGGACCCTTCCAGGCCCAAGAAGGTTGCTGGGGGTATGATGGTAATGTGGGAAGAGGGTGCATTGCCTGCTGATGTGAGGAGAGGCAGCGTCAAAGGGATATCTATCACAGAAAGAACTCCAATACATTTTCACAAATGCCTCGGACAAATGCCAGCTGACGGACTGAATCACAAAATGTTTTTTCAATGCTTCTGTAGTGTGACTTATGAACAGTTCGCACCCAGGCTTGCAGAGGGCCAGCTGCGGCCCATCCGCTCGACTCACAGACGCAGTACTATGAGCCGTGCGCGTCATTGTAGCTATCCCTGCCCTGTTCCGTCATACTCCACGCCATGCCACTGCGATTACGTTCCGACGTTGGCCCCACATAGCTACCTACATAGCAGGCGTACTCGTGTTGGTGGGCAGGTCAGTGTTCTAGTTCTCAACATCTCATGGCCACTCCCTCAGGGCAGGTTTGCACACACAGCACACCCATCAAGCACATGCGTCACAGGCCATGTGACCATGCAAATATAATAGATCGACAACGTCACATCCTTTATTGCTGGGTGCTGACTAGATGGCGGACGCTCCACGTGTCTCAACCATAAAGAGTCTTTGAAAAGTTGTGCAGAAGGTTAGTCGCACCCTGATCTGTATAGCCGTCAGGGGACTACCACCCCTTGGCACGGACTTCAGATGCACAGGGTTAGTACCCCCCTAAGCTCATATGGCCAACAGGGGCCTACCACCACGTTGCACGGACTTGAGTTCCACAGGCTTAGCGGCCCCAAAAGCTGATGTGGTCTCCGCCATTGATGACTCAAGACCCAGCGGCATGTGCGAGATCTGACAGGCCGTGGAGAAGCTGATGTGCTTTCTGCCATTGATGACTCAGGACTCAGCGACATGTGTGAGATCTGCCGGGACGTGGAGAAGATGATGTGGTCTCCGCCATTCATGACTCAGGACTCAGCGACATCTGTGAGATCTGCGGAGAAGCTGATGTGGTCTCCGCCATTCATGACTCAGGACTCAGTGACATATCTGGGATGCGTGGAGTTTTGACGGACACGTGGAGTGCCCACTGCTGCACACTCCAGTGGCACCAGGTAATTATTTGCTCATGGATGCGCATGGGCGGCAGTCTCTCTCTCTCTCTCTCTCTTACTCTCTCTCTCTCTCTCTCTCTCTCTCTCCTCCTTCTTTTCCTTCTATCTCTCTAACTCTCTCTCTTCCTTCTCCCTTTCTCACTCCCTTTTTTCCTTCCCTCTCTTTTTCTCTCAGGCTTTTTTTTCCTTCTCTGTTTCTCAGTGTCTCTCTCCTTTGATATGCCCATTACACACGTCCTTATTTTGTGCTTTATTTTCCAGGCTCTGTCGTCGACATTCATGGTCCCCACAGGAGTGTTCCGCCTTGCTGTTTTCTATTATTTTTGTTAAATTGTGTTTATTAGTTTATTGTTCATATATATATGTTAATACAAAAATAAAGTTTGAAAATAGTTTATCGTTTACATATATATGTTTATAAAAAATAAAGTTTGGGAAAAAAAATTAAGAAAGTTTTTGGTTGTTCTCTTTACTGCTGTGTGACTCTTTCTTGTTCTTATTACTGTTATTTGATGGAGTCCACCATGGTGTAAAATTTTGTCGCACTTATCGCGGGAATGCTGGTGATATCTGCAGTTTGCACCAAGTGCTAATAATGAAATGCAGACTAGCCGTTCCTGTGCAAAAAGACACGAGGTGCACCTTTGCGATTTATTCTAAATACTAAAATCCTGTATTGAATTGCACTGAGGTAGAGGCTGCACTTACAGTGTACACATAAAATCAATTAAGAAATCTCATTGTATTTATATTGATTGGGAGTAGTGCGTCAGGGGCTGGATCTTGACGAGATACACTGCTCAGTTCATATATTGTTCTGCACATACAAAAAATCACATCACAACTTTCACACCAACTTCAATGCGAAACATTAGCACCAGGGATTTTACACCTGCTTTCTGCTGGTGTTAAGCAGGACGACTACCTGCACCATGAAAGGAAACACAGCCAAGAGCCACACCAGAACACCCACAGGTGCAATAGAGTCAATGAGCTTGATACAGGGATACCTATGAGGGCCACAAGATTCATCGCAACAATTCCAAGACCGCCAACGACCCCCAAACCCGCATCTGAGCAAGTGTGTCCCTGTGGTCATTGTCTTAGCATGATAGGTACGAGCCCTGCAACATCACAGTGTGGTGTCACCTTAGTGTTGTCGTGACCCTGGACATGTAGCTATGCACGCATCCTCCTGCATGCACAACCGGCGTGTGCTGGTCCGGTGTACACAGGTCAGTGCAGGGGTGTGCCTATCCAGCAAGGGGAACGGGGTGTCTCGGACATGTCCGTGTACAGGAAGTGCGGTAAGTGTGTCTCTGTGTTCTGGTGTGGCCTGCCACAAGGGCCGCAGCACTCGATGTTGTAAAGTGCCATGCACCACCTCCAAACGGCACTGTGATGGTGTAGTTTGAATATAGCAGGACATGCGTGAATAGGCATTACAATAGTGTGCCGTACGAGTGCACGAGATACAACAGCACACCGTAGAAAAGTGTGGGGGCTTGTGGGAGGGCAGAGCAGCTGTTTGGCAATGTAACACACAGTGAACTCGCCCATGTGCCACGTGCTGGGCATCTCATCCATGATGACCACAGTCGCAGACATCCCACAACACCAACGACCGGCCTTTGTACACATCCTGTATGAATGGAGCGTGGTTTTCACTTCTATGCTCATTCAGTTGTGTGATGTTGGCGGGTTGTGTGACTTGTGCTTCTTGTTGGTGTGTTTCATTTTGGCCATTGTTTGTCTATACTTGTGCTGTACTTAATTGTGCATGTGTGCCATTCTGCCCATTTCCCCCATCCCCCCACGATTGTTTTAAGTTTGAACAGTGCCTTCCAAATGCAATTAGCAGGTGTGGTTCAGTTGAGCATATTTTATCCTATGATATATACTCCACGTTGAAACTGCTTTTTCTTAACCAATCACAAAGATGCTTTTCCACAAAATGAATGTGCACCCTACTTTTAAAAAAGAAAGCTTTTCATCTCCCAATCACGTATCGTTTTGTATGGCAAAAAAAAGTAGTTTCCATCTTTGAACATAGCTCTTATTCTACCAAGGAACGGCATGAGCTACAGACATCTTTCCATACCTCCCAGCCATACCTTCATAATGCTAGTGTGGATCGTAGGACATGGCTATATTTTCTGGTGCAAGAAGTATGCAAAACACAGACGTATTGACTTAGACCTAGGTTTACAAAATGTGGACATTAAATGGTTTGCACAGAGAAGATTGAAGTGGCACCAATTGCTACCTTTGGTTAAAACCTCTTTGCATCTTCCACACCCTGACCTCATGATTGTGCATTGTGGTGGAAATAACCTAGGCACGTTGACTGGGGTAGGTTTGGAAATGCTTATGAAGGACACCTTTGGACACCTCAGCTCAGCACCATGTGACTCTGGGCAATAGCTCACTTAATACCTCACATAATTTCCACGCCGGCCTCGAGGGCCTTCAGACCCATAGGGGTGAGTAGTTTGCGCTTTACAACTACCGTATTGATTTGATACACGCACATTTATCTTCACACTCCCTGTATAACACCCCCTAAGCACCATACACAAGTTACAATGTTCGAAAAAAAAGTTCCTCTGAGTAGGTATAACTACATACTGACACTACTTGACAGATGTGGCACAGCGGCCAGATCACATGACTTCACAGCAAATGACATACAGTTTGGACTCACGCTTTCATCCCCGACTTCAGCAGCACCTCAGCTTAGCACCATGAGACTCTAGACAATACCTCACATATTTTCTGTACCCCAGGACTTTCAAACCAGTAGGAGTCAGTAGTTCGTCCTAGTAGTTATAAACACATGCTGACACTACTTTCACAGGTGTGCTGCCACAGCCAGGGCACATTACTTCACACCATAAGACACACAGCAGCTCACCTTAGCAGCATCAATTAATTTCCATACCCAGCACTTTCAGACCGGTAGGTATGAGTAGTTCGCTTCGCACCCCCTCTATAGCACACCCTAAACACCCCACAGAGGTTACAGTGCTCCTACACTCCTCTTTTCTACTTTTTTTGCCTTTTTCCCCCTTACTCACTTCGACAGAATAACAAAATGGCGGACAACACTTCTTAGTTGCAACTGCTCACAGCGCTCCCAACCAATAAGCAGCAAACTCGTGCTCGTAACGTCTCAGCCAATCAGATGGCAAAATTCCTAAATATCGATATCTGAAAATTTCGAATATTTCTCAAAAACTACTGAACGGATTTACACCAAATAAACAAAAGTGTGCTTTCTAGACCAAGACCCTTCTCCCTGCCGAATTTGGGGTAATTCTGTTCTCCCGTTCGACCTGTAGCCTTGTCTAAAGTTTCCTATGGAAATTTAAATGGAGAAAACACATTTTGGGACCCTCTTTTTTCTCGCCCCCCCTTGACAAATCACCCCCAAACTTTCATCATAGGAGCTGATATGAACAAGGAATTAGTTAGGAAAATTTCATGAAGATTCATCAAACGATGCCAAAGTTATAAGCAAAACAAAAAATGCTCTTCCTATGGAAAGTTAGTCCTAACTATAACTACCTACTAGCAACCGAAAGTTATAAGCAAAACAAAAAATGCTCTTCCTATGGAAAGTTGGTCCTAACTATAACTACCTACTAGCGACCGAAAGTAGGTAATATATATGTATAAAAAATAAAATTATGTTGACCTGCCCAAGCATGTGTCAGACCCGTTTTTTCTGTTAAAGCGGGATTGGAGGTATATATATATATATATACATATTAACTGAAAAAAACATAGGTTTCAGGCACGTTATAGTTAGGAATTAGCATTTAAAAAACCTAAGAAATTCACTGAAGAAACCATAGGTTTCAGAGGCTTGATAGTTAGCTGGACTTTTCACTCGTACAAAACCATTGAAATTCCCCCGTTATAGTTAGTTCAGCTAACTATAACTCGCGCGCCCGCAATGCACTGCTGATGACGTCACATATTACATCACTCATGACATGGTCAGTGACATCACTGATGACATCACTGATGACATCTCAAATGACATCACTGATGACATCATCCAGTGAATGTGTGTTTTTCTGAAAATTACATATGTTTTATATATGTATATCTCAAGGTCGATGGAAGAATAAATGGGTATATAAGTGTCTAAATGGATGATTTGTTTTTGAAAAATTGATTGTATAACTGACTGATTAAGTGTATCTTAGTGAATACATGGCTTAGTGAGTAATGTTTAAATATGTAAATATCTGTATCAGTCTCTCACTTTGTGTATAAGTGGCTGCATGGGTTGGTGAGTAGCTACATGAGTGTCTATATAGGTTATTAGTTGGTTTTTTGAGTATCAGTATGAGTGTCTGTATGGTTCGGTGGTGGGTATTACGTAGTGCATAGGTGCATGAATGAGTGACTCACTGTATGTGTTGAAGACAGCATGTCTGCAGGACTGTATGGGTGGGTGAGTGTGTGCATGGGTGTGTTAGTGAGTGAATGACTGTATCAATAGTGTCTTTATGAGTAACTACATATGTTTTAAACTAGTATATGTGACTATTGGTGTATATATGTGAGTATATGTGGGAGATTGGAAGAGTTTTTGTATGAATAAGTATGTGGTTCTATAAGTGATTGTTTAAAATACTAAGTAGAAGTAAGTGTGGTGGTGTGTGTATAACTGTATATGCAAGTAAATGGATGTTTGATTCTTTATTAGCATGAGTGACTATGTGTGTGAGCAACTCTATGGATGAGTGGCATTGTGTAACAGGATGTATAGGTGTATGAGTACATATGATGAGTGAGTACATGTATGAGTGACTGTATAGGACTGTTGGTGAATGAGTGGATGTGTATGTGGATCTTAGAATTACTGAATAGGTTGTTGTAACTGGTATTGGTATGTCCATTGTCTTGAAAATTTTGGTTTCTATTTTTGAATGTGTGTATCAAAGGTTATATTAGGGGGAGAAGAGGTCTGCCACTCTATCACAAGGATGATGTCAGCAGTGATTTCATCAGTGATGTCATTTGAGATGCCATGAGTGATATCATGAGTGATGTCACTGACCATGTCATGAGTGATGTAATATGTGACGTCATCAGCAGTGCATTGCGGGCGCGCGTGTTATAGTTAGCTGAACTAACTATAACGGGGTCATTTCAATGGTTTTGTATGAGTGAAAAGTCCAGCTAACTATAACGCCTCAGAAACCTATGGTTTCTTCAGTGAATTTGTAAGGTTTTTTAAATGCTAATTCCTAACTATAACGTGTCTGAAACCTATGGTTTTTTCAATGAATTTCAAAGGTTTTTTAAATGCTAATTTCTAATTATGCCTACAGAGATAGGACATGTGAAGAAAGAATAAAAAACGCACAGAAAGAAAAAAAAGAAATGCAGAAAGAAGCAACAGAAGTCCTCAAAGACGAAGAAAAGTGTAGAAAGAAGGATAACATGCAGAAAGAACAAACAGAAGAGCAGAAAGAAGTCTTGTTGCAAAATCATCCTGTACCCTCAACTTTTTCAGACGGATACTGGTGGTAACTGAGTCTGACTAACCAGTCCTAGAGCCAGTGCTATGTTAAAAGACACTCAGAATACAGTGAAAACACCTACATACACTAGGGAACACTATGCGTTGAGGTCCCCCTGTGATTAGCATGACTTCCTTTGTAAGCCACTAGTATATAATAGGGCAGGGGATTAAAACTACCTCTTAAAATGCGCCACAGGGCGTGTTTGCATGCGTTAACTCAGGCCCCGTCCCCTCCCTTCACAACTGTGTAAACACGCCCTGTGGCCGTTTTTAGTTGGGAGATTAAGTTCATCTGAATCCTGAGGGTCCCTAGGGTCCAACTAGCCCACTAGGTATCTCCAGTAAGCGCCACAGAGCTGCGTTGCAGAGAGGTGTAAAAAGTGGCACAACCTGGACCACCTCTCTGCAACGCAGCTCAGTGGCGCTTACTGGAAGCTCCTGGTGGGCTAAATAGCCCCCAGGGGCCCTTAGGATTTTAGAGGAATTTTTTCCCCAACTTAAAACGTGCCATAGGGCGTGTTTGCACACGTTAACTCAGGCCCCGTCCCCTCCCTTCCCCAATGTGTAAACATGCCCTGTGGCCATTTTAAGTTGGGAGATTAAGTCTCCTTGAATTATGAGGGTCCCTAGGGGCAAAATAGCCCACTAGATACATCCAGTAAGCGCCATTGCAGAGAGGTGTAAAAAGGGGCACGGCCTGCACCACCTCTCTGCAACGCAGAGCAGTGGCACATACTGGAAGCACCTGGTGGGCTAGTTGGCCCCCAGGGTCTCTCAAGATTGAAAGGGAATTATTTCCCCAACTTAAAACGCGCCACAGGGCGTGTTTGCACACGTCACCTCAGGCCCCGTTCCCTCCCTTCACCAATGTGTAAATGTGCACTGTGGCCGTTCTAAGTTGAGAGATTAAGTCCCCTTGAATCCTAAGGGTCCCTAGGGTCAAACTAGCCCACTAGGTACCTCCAGTAAGCGCCGCAGAGCTGTGTTGCATAGAGGTGTAAAAAGGGGCGTGGTCTCAGAACACCTGTCTGCAATGCAGCTCGCTGGCGCATACTGGAGATACCTGTTGGGCTAGTTGGCCCTCAGGGACCCTCAGTATTGACGGGGAATTAATTCCCAAACTTACAACTGGCCAGGGGGCGCATTTACAGAGTGCCGCAAGGAGGGGGTGTGGCCTCCGGCGCGATGCCGGTCTTTTATTTATTTTATTTTTTTAAGAAGGAGGGGCCGGCCTTTGTTTTTTATTATTTAAAAAAATATATATTTATAGAAACACCTAGGACATGCTGGACAAACCGTATGTACCTATCACCATGACGATTTGCGTGATATTCATTAAAAGGTGACTATGCATACAATGAATCCACGTGAAATGTATTTACACCACTAGTGAAGCTCTGACGTGTCTGACGCCCTATCGTGCCTAATCCCGGCACCCCCGCCAGTGGGTACTCTCCAAGTAGACACCCTTGTCGTTTATTTATACAAACATGGGTAGCTATTGACAGGCACATTTAATACACACGCACACCAAGCCATTCAAAGGGGATTTGACAAAAATTCGACCAATCTATGCAAGAAACCCCCCTCACGGTTAATAGAACACACATCCCCCGCCGGATGTGTAATACTTTTTATTTTACTCTCTGGAAAGGAGACAAACCTCACTTGAGAGTCACAGCGTGCTTCTGGCTGAGCCCAATGCTGTGTTACACCCACCAGTGCCCGTCGAGTGCCACACACCTCTGTGTTGTATTCCACCAGCTAGTGCGTATGCTATGACACTCTCTAGCCCATGTGCACTGTAACACCACCCTGTGAATATGTCATGCCACATTTGCCTTCACATGGGTTATATTGCCCCATCTAACGTGCCTTCCTCGATGCCTATGTTATAATGCACAGCGCTATGCCATACATATTACAATCTGGGATCCATATCTTTGTCACAGTGCATATGCAACATTACACTCCCCAGCACATATTTTATATTACAACTTTAGAGACCAGTTAGGTTACACAACACTGCCCTGTGCATATCACACTCCAAGGCGCATATCACATAGCACGCGCTAGTGCCTGTGCTATCTCGCGCTCTCCAATGAATCTGTCATTGCGCACAATGTATAGCATATTATATTTCTCGCCCCGGTTCATCTTATATCACACTTTTTGGTGCATAGTTTATACCATATACTATATCTAGTTTTCATTTCCAATCGCGCTCTCAGGACTATGTTCTATATAACACTGCGTCCACCTACCCTTTTCACGGGCATTACATTTTGCGATGAGGTGGAGGGTCAGGGGGTGTTTCTGCCAAGTGAGCCCGGAGTCACAGTCACAAACGTCCTCTTCTTCCTGAATAAAAGTGAGATTATGCTGCATACTTGTTCATATTTTAAGTAGTTTGCACAGACACACATTTTAAAAACAATAAAGTTCCTAATACCCACCTTCTCTGAACAGTTAGCTTGCTGCCCCATTCACCTCCTCCCTCTCCTCTGTTGTCTGAAACCATGGACTAGCCTCCTCCCTCCTGCCATGCAATGTCTGATGTGCTCCCACTGCCCTCCATTTAGCATGATGTACCAGTCCACTCCTCCTGCCCTTCATTGCCCAATTCTATGGCCCATCATTGACCTTCTGCTTAGCCTCTGTGCTTAGCTTGCTGCCCCTATTCTCCTTCCCCCAGCCCTCCGATGTCTTTGTGCATGCCCCTGCTCCACCCTTTTTGCCCACCATGTTCCATGGACCTGCCACTCCCATCTACTCTGAGTGTTCTGTTGAGCTGCCACTCCCCTCTCACCTGCCTAGCATTGTCAGATGACTGTAACCTTTCCCTGCCACCTCCACCCTTCCTGTCCACATGCCATGCCCCTATCCCCTTCCTCCTGTCCTCCATGGTCCATTTTACTGCCACACCCTTCTGCCCTCCCTGGTCTGTTGTGCTGCAACTGCTCCTCCTGCCTGCCCCGCGCGGTCTGTTGTGAGGCCCCTACACCCCTGAACTCTCTTGTCTGTGCCCAGGTCCTGACCCTCCCTTCTATCCTCCATGGTCCTTTGTGCATGCCCCTGCACCCTCCTTCTTGTCCATCATAGCCATTGTGCTGCATGGTCTTCTGTGCTGCCATGGCCCCTCCCACCTTCCCTGTGTGGTCAGCTAGCCGCCCCTGACCCCCTCCCACCTTCCCTCCATGGTCTGTGTGTATTCCATCATAGTCTCACTGTTGCTCTCCATGGTGTGTCTTGTTTCTAGTGCCCATCCTGCCTGACCTCCATGGTCATCTTGCTGCTCCTGCCCCCTTGCCCCCAGCCCTCTGTTTCCATGTGCAGACCCCTATTCCCTCCCTCCTGGCTTGCCTGTTCAATTGTAATGCCCCTGATCCGTCCCTCCTGCCCTCTATGGTCTGTCATGCTGCAGCTTTCTCTCCTGTCTGTCCCTTATGGTCAGCTAGCTACCATTGCCTCTTTCCCCTCTGTTCTCTGTTGTCCATGTGCATGTTCCTGTCCCCTCCCTATTGCTTTCTATGGATTGTTGTGCTGCACTCCCGTCCCGCATGCCCTGTGTGGTGTATTGTGCTGCTGCAAACCCTGATGCCTGCCCTGTAGGGTCAGTTTGGTGCACTTCTCCATGTCCCTCCTGTCCTCTGTTATCCGAGTCCATGTCCCTACCCCAATTCCTCCTGCCTACCATGATCCAATGTACCATGCTTGCGAACATTTTGAACTTGGTAAGAGGGAGATTTTGAAAAAAAACTGGGGTATTGATTTTCCCCTTTGAGTTACATTGAAAAAGAGGAGATTGTAGACAGGAGACAGATCAAATAAAGCCCATTTGAGCTTAAAAACATTGGACGTTTCCTGGCTGAAACGGGTCTGTTGGCATGTATGGTTGTACTACCACTGCCTCTTCCTTCTGCCCACAATGGTCTATTATATTGCCTCAGCCTCTCTTGCCAGTCCTGTATTGTTTGTTTGTTGCCCCTGCCCCCTTTCCACTGCCCTCCATAGTCTGTTGTGCTGCCACTGCCCTTCCTGCCTGCCCAGTGTGGTCAAATTGTTGCCTCTGCACTCTCCTACCTGCCTTCAATTTTCAGAGTCCGTGCCCCTGGCCTCTGCCTCTCAACAGTATCCCAATGAACAACTAGATTGCTAACATTCTATATTTATTGCAAAAGTGTGGAACGCCTGACGTCATCTTGATGTAATCAAAACTGTAATATCTAGAGCATTTCCTTTAGAAATTACATAAATGAGAGGGTCTTATTTGCATCAAAATTATGGTTAGTGCTCTAAAAAACTAAAATGAGGACATATTTTCTGAGTTTTCAAATACCGACAAAGAACTTTTAAATTATTTGTAATCTTTATGTGTTTTTTATCCAGTTGACCACTTGATTAAATGTTGCACTTAGGGAAGAGGATGTGGTGTTACTTCCAGAGCTGCAGACTTTGCAACTGGGGAACCAGGTTGGAGTTTCTGCTTCAGCTCAACATTCTGTGATTCTGGTCAAATCACTTAATCTCCCCATGTCTACAACCAAAATGAAGTTGATCTTGTGTGATGTAACCAATGCTCATGTAAAGCACTCCAATACCTGACAAGTCTGCACTATATAAAACTGCAAATACACAAAAAATAAGTGTTTTGCCCACTTCTGTCATTGGGCTACATCTGGGTGATATGTGTGCTGCATTTGGGCTCTTTTGTCTCTGGTGGCCGTCTTGGGCGATTTATTTGTTATGAAGTTTCTTAATTTCCTCATTTACTGCAGTCTCCTCAGTAGGAAATACTTTCAGTTTTTTACTTTGGTTCCATCAAGAAGGCATTCTGATATGTCACACATTTGCCATAAATTCTGAATTTTAGCACTCTAGTTGCTCATTAGATCACTGTAGTAAAGCTACTGCTCACCAGGGAAGTCTGCTGCTGGTATTCAAAGTGCATGTTTCAGTCTGCATGTCAGAATTTTTTTATGAAATAGAAGAGGATTTGAGAAGTCAAAATGTGCCCTAATTTTTCATTCTGCAGCACTAATCATAATTTCTATGGCAAAATGAACCCCCTCATTTTGTTCCTTTGTAAATTAAATATTTTAAGTGTTATTTTATTCCAATCAAGATGACTTCAGATGTGCCATACCTTTGTCATAAGTAAGACTGTTAGCGCTCTAGTTATTCTTTAGAACACTCTGGGAAGCTGCAGTAGAACACAAAGGAATCAACTGACAGTCTCTGCCTTTGTTGGAAGTACATGTTTTACTGAGAATGTCAGACTTCATTCTCACATGACTGAGAAAGATAATGTGAATTTACAGACAATATGCACACAGGTTAGCTTATAGATCACCTTCCAAACCTCTGTGGGAAAAGCATGAGAAAATAGTTTTCTCTCAAACATGATTCATGATATCACAGCAGAAGGCTTTTTCACATGGTAAAATCACCTTAGAACACACCACAATTCCTAAAATGAATATGGTACCATCAACAAAGGATTTATAATGTAACTAAAGTCTTAAAAACTTCTATTAACTGCAATGCTTTTTAATGAGGTGCTATCATGTATATTGGTCCCAAGATGGCTGCCAACACCTCTTGGATAAAGTACTCACAGCCAATCAGATCTTACGATGAGATGTGTGGTTAGGCTCCGCCCAGATATATCTATCTTTTTAACTCTAATTTTCTCAGGAACTACTGAACGGATTTACACCATTTAAGCAAAAGACACGAGTCTGAACAGAGGACTACCTCTTTGCCAAATTTGGTGTAATTCTGTTCAGCAGTTCGGGCTGTAGCTGCATCAACAGGTCCTATGGGAAAATGCATGGGGAAAATGCGTTTTGGGACCCCCCTTTTTTCTCGGCCCCCGCTTGACGTATCACAGTGAAATTTTCAGGATCGGAGCGGAACGGAGCTGGCCAAAAGTTTGGAAAATGTTGCGAAGGTTCGTCAATAGGCGCCAACGTTATTCCAAATAGAATGTTGCGGATTTCCTTTGGAAAATAGGTCCTAACTATAACTACCCACTGGCAGTAGGTAATATATATATATATATATATATATATATATATATATATATATATACATATATATATATACACACATACATACATACATACATATATATAACCTAGTGGCGGTCACCAGAAGGTAGTTATAGTTAGGACCTAGTTTCCATAGGAAAAGCATTCTTTGATTTGCCAATATCTTTGGCGCCGTCTGACGAATCTTCGCGAAATATTAAAACTAATGGGGTGCTCCGGTCAGCTGCTGTCTTTAAAGTTTTGTGGTGATTCGTCAACTGAGGGCCGAGAAAAAAAGGAGCTCCCAAAACACATTTTCTCCATTTTAATTTCCATAGTAAATTTTGTTGTGGCTACAGACCATACTGCTGAACGGAATTACACCAAAATTTGCAGAGAGATAGCTGCTGTTCCAGAGTGCTCTCTTTGCTTTAAATGGTGTAAATCCGTTCAGTAGAATTTTAAAAATGAAAAATATAAATTTCTGGTGACCGCGGTGGATTTGCAAACCCTCCTGATCACGAACTTCATTTTGATTGGCTGACAATACTCCAAACGAAGACGAGTTGGCAGCCATTTTGGGACTTGGCAAAACCGAGTCACATGAAAAAAAGGTATTAAATGATTCCAAAAAGAAAAAGGGGCAGGGGAGAACCACCCTGACCCTCTAGGCCTGGTCAGGAGGTCCTACAGGGACCCTCATAGCCCCAAAAAGTTGGGGGGGGGGGGTTTCAGCAAAAGTTATGCTGGGTGTGAGAATCCCGCCAATTTTTTTATTCTAAAAATGAAGCTCTGTATACTGCGCTTCATTTTAAGGAGCCCCGGTTGGGCCAGGTCCCGGGGGCATTGTGAAAAATATATGTGGGGCCTGTGCTGGCCTCCACAGCCCTGGGGACCACCACCTCCCCGGGGATTTTCATTGTTACTGGCAGGGGGGCCATGCGGTTCACCCATGCCACCTCCCTGGGGCTTTACTTAATTATTTAGGGGGCCTTGCGGCCCCTCAAGCCCCCGGGACAGCCACCTCCCCGGGGCTTTTATTTATTTAGGGAGGGAGGGCTTCCCCCCTAAGCCCCGGGGACCACCACCTCTCGGGGCTTTAATTATTGTAATGCAGGGGTCTGTTGCAGACCCCCTGACCACCACCTCCCTGGGGCTATTTACAAGTTGGGAGGTTGGCTGCACAGCCCCACTCCTGGAGCCCTCCTTGGCCTTGGGGACAGCAACCCCCTAGGGCCGGCTCCAGCAATGTCCCGGGGTGGCCACCCCTGGCACATTGCAGTTTGCAATGACAGGGCAGGAGCACTGCTCCCAGCCCTGTCATTGCAAACTATCCTTCCCTTCATGGAAGCGAGAGCACAAAACCTGCTCTCGTTTCCATGAAGTGATGCATATTGCTTTTGGACAAGGGGAGCTGCATGTCAGCAGCTCCTCTTGTCCAAAAGCAATGCCAGCTCCCGAGGAGATGGGGAGTTGGCTGGGACCGCGGAGGCATTGGGGCTCCTCCCATGGTCGCCAGTGTGAGGGCATGCCCCAGGGGATGTGGTCCCCATGGCAAAAAACAGCCCTTGGGGGTAATTGTTTAAAAAATATATAAATATATTTGAAATGGCTAGGCCTCAGGGGATGGGGTCCCCGAGGCAGAGTTTGAGTAATAAAATGGGGGAATGTTTTTTTTCTCACGTGCTTGGAGTCACGACCCCATCGCGGCTCTCAGTGCGATGGGTTTGTGACTCCAGGCAAAATTAAAAAAAGAGTATGTATGTTTTTTAAAAGGGAAGATTATATGTTGGGTATAGGGTGACTCTAAAAAGAGCCCTTGTTTTCATTGTGACTTTGTTGAAGCTACTTGTAAGTGTGGACGCACAGCTTTAGGTTGTTGAGGAAGACTCTGTTCCCTTGATCTATGAAGTACACTCCAACACTGTCATCAATATCAAAATGTAGATTGTTGTTCTAGGTGGACCTGATTCTATGATCTCCGAAGTATGCAGAAACAGCATTATTGACATCCTTCCTAGCTCTCTCAAACTATGGACAGAATTGAGTTGACCAGTTTCATTTCTGTCTTTGGCATATATTAGAGTACACAAAGACAGTTTGAGGCAAAAGCAACATCAATTGTGCAAAGGTGTCCTTCATTTGCATTTCCAGACCTACCCCAGTCAATGTGCCTAGGTCATTGCCACCACAGTGCACAATCATGAGGTCAGGGTGTTGGAGATGCAAAAACGTTTTAACCAAAGGCATCATTTGGTGCCACTTGATTAATCTCTGTGCAATCCATTTAACGTCCACATTTTCCAAACCTAGGTCTTTGGCAATACCTCTGCGTTCAGCATACCTTTTGCATCAGAAAACATAGCTGTGCCCTACAATTCACAATGTGGGCATCTTGAAGGGTTGTCTAGAAGGACTGAAAAGATGTCTGCAGCTGAGGTTGTCAGTTGGTAGAATGAGAGGTATCTAAAATGGCGGAGAACATGTTGTTTTTAAAAAAGTTGGTAAGTAATTGGCTGTTCATCAAGATTGTGCACACAAAAATAGGATGCATGTTACTTTGCTGAGGTATCATGTTTGTGATTTGTTATTAGAGAATGTTTGAAAGGTACAGTAGATATCATAAGGTAATATTTTGCAAAAGTCGACCACACCTGCTGTTTGCATTAGTAAGCTTGTGTGCTTAACTTGAACCTACAGTAAACTTGTGACCTGCCAGTACAGTTAAATGTTCCATGAACTGTTACTATGGAAACTGGCATTAAGAATGGGGGAATGGTTGAAAGATAACTGTGGACTTAAAATGTGAAATGGATACATAAATACAAGTGAAATGTTAGTAAATGAAGGTTTTCTAAGACAGTAGTATGTGGAGAAGTAGTGTGTTGCTGAAAAACTATTCTAGTATTATTAAAAATAGGTTTTTGAACTCCTGTGTGAAGTCGCAGCTCCACCGCAGTGGAGTCGCGACTTTAGAAGATTACAGAAGCAGTTTGGGCACCATTTAAAGACAGTTAGAAAGGGTTAATATGTCTAACCAATAGAAATGTGTTTTATAATTTAAAATAATGATGGAAGCAATGTGATTTGATACTTAAATTTATTTGAGTGCTAAAAGAGAGGGAAAGTTTGCCATTTCTGGTTTCACCTTTCTGAGAGAGGTGCATTACATTTCTTGTGTGGAAAAGAATATCTGTTAAGAGTTTCTGATATTTGGTATTCTGCAATACTACCTCAACCGTGAATAACCAATTTGTAAGGTGTATTATATATTATTCAGCACTACTTTATTGTCTCTAGTGATATATATATATTTTTTTTTAATAAAAATCCAAGTGTTGAAATTGTAAGACACACGTGATGTATGGAAAATGTATGAAATGTACAGCTCTCTATTGTATATTGTACTAATGTAATGAAAAGAGTTTTGAAATAGTTTGTAGATAGTAACATGGTAGAAGGATTAATGTTGGCTTTCTGAAATTATCCAGGCAGTACTCTTGTACTGAACTTTTAACTGAGGCAGTACTCATCTAGTCATGAATTCTCTCAGGCACTACCCACTACCCATCAATTTGTATGTTTCTTTGATAAATGATTGCACTTTTAAAAGATACAGACACATGCAAGCGTGCTTTCTGGAATAATGTGAGACTTTTAACAGATAGATTGGAAAGGTTGCTGCTTCGTATTTGTTTAGGTGCAGCACTCTGAGTAGCTATTAAATAGTGAAGCTGCAGTACAAAACTGAGGTTTAAGACTTCTTGCCAGAGGGATTAGTGATTCGATTAGCTAGTATTTTTCTGTGGAGATGTATACTACAAATATGCCGCATAATTTTAGGTGTCTTTTTAAATGGGAAGTGCACTCTTTGAAGTTTAATGAGCTTTTTGGTCTTATGACTGAAGAATGTGTTTACACATGTAGTCTCTCACCTGTTGTGACAAAATATATGATAGAGGTATAAAACTCTGGTATACATGTATCTGTATGTTTCTTTTATGTATGATGCCACTATGAAAAGGTACAGACACATGCATACCATGTAATCCCTCAGACATTAACCATAGATTTGTGCATTCATTCAGGCACTACTATCCCACTCAAACATTCAGTCAGGCACTTCCCATGCTCTTATTTACTCACTCAGGTACTACTGATGCACTCATGGAATGGCGCAAGCCTTACTCTTACACTCATATTTACTCTCAGGTACTTCCCATACACTCAGAAAATCATCTAGTTACTACCACTGCAGTCATAGAATCACTCAGGAAGTACCTATCCATGTGTTTATTCATACACTCTTGTCTTCAACCTTGTGTTAGTCTTGCACTCATGGTTTGTCTAAGGTATTTCCCTTGCACAGTTCTAATCACCCATTCAGTACTGCTGCCCACATGCAATCTCCAAGGCAGTACTGTTGCACTGAACTACTCATTCAGGCGCAACTCATGCAGTAATTTATACTCTCAAGCACTACTCACTAGCCATCTATTTGTATGTTTCTTTGATATATGATGCCACTTTTAAAAGGTACAGACACATGCATGGATGCTTTTTGGAAAATTGTGAGACTTTTAACAGCTAGATTGAAAAGGTTGCTACTTTGTATTTGCTTCGGTGCAACACTCTGAATAGTTACTGAATAGTGAAGGTGCAGTCCAAAACTGAGGTTTAAGACATGTTGGTAGAGGGATTAGTGATTAGCATAGCTTGTATTGGTCTGTGGAGATGTATACTTCAAATATGCTGCATAATTGTAGGCGTCTTTTTGAAATGGGAAGTGCAGTCTGTCAAGTTTAAGGGACTTTTTAGTCTTATGACTGAGGTATGTGTCTGCGCGCATTTGTATTCTCTCACATGTTATGCCTGAACAGATGGTAGAGGTGTAAAACTCTGGTACACATGTATTTGTATGTTTCATTTACATATAATACCACTATGAAACAGGCATGGACTTATGAATGCTATGTAATCCCTCACACTTTAACCATAAATTTGTGCAATCATGCACGCACTACTATCCCACTCAAAGATTCAGTCAAACACTAGCCATGCTCTCATCTACTTAGTCAGGTACTACTGAGCACTCATAGAAAAGCTCAAGCATTACCCTTACACTCATATTTTCTCTCAGGTACTTCCCATACACTCATGCAATCATCCAGTTACTACCACTGCAGTCATACAATCACTCAGGCAGTACCTATGCATGTTTTTATTCTTCTAAGCAATACTGATACACTCTTGTCTTCAACCATGCATTAGCTTTGCACTCATGGTTTGTCTAAGGTATTTCTCCTGCACTGATCTAATCACCCATTCCGTACTACTGTTCTCATGCAATCACCCAGGCAGTACTGTTGCACTGAACTATTTACTCAGGTGCTACCCATCTTGTCACCTATTCTCTCAGGTACTACTCACTACCCTTCTGTTTGCATGTTTCTTTGATATATGATGCCACTTTTAAAAGGTACAGATACATGCATGCATGCTTTCTGGAATATTGTGGGACTTTTAACAGAGAGATTGAAAAGATTGCTGCTTTGTATTTGCTTTGGCCGAAGACTCTGAGTAGTTGGTGAATAGTGAAGGTGCAGCCCAAAAGTGAGCTTTAAAATATGTTGGCAGAGGGATTAGTGATTAGGTTTGCGTGTATTGGTCTATTGAGATGTACTCGTCAAGTATGCTGTAGGTTTTTAAGTGTCTCTTAAAAATGAGAAGTGTTGTCTGTCAACTTTAAGGGACTTTTTAGTTTTATGACTGAGTTGTGTGTCTGTGTGCTCATGTATTCTTTCATGTGTTATGTTGAAGAGATTGTAGAGGTATAAAACTCTGGTACACATTTATCTGTATGTTTCTTTTACATGTGAGGGAAGTAGGAAAAGGCACAGATACATACATGTTAAGTAATCCCTCAGATATTGACCATAGATGTGTGCAATCATGCAGGCACTACTATCCCACTCAAAGATTCAGTCAGGCAGTACTGATGCTCTCATCAACTCAATATGGTACTGCTGATGTACTAATAGAATGTCTCAAACATTATCGTTACAGTTTTATTTTCTCTCAGGTGGTTCCTATGGAGTCATACACTCATCTAGTTGCTACCACTGCTGTCAAAGAATCACTCAGGCAGTACCCATGCAGCTTTTTATTCTTTCAAGCAATACTCATACACTCATGTCTTCAACCTTGTGTTAGCCTTGCAAACATGGTTTATCTAAGGTATTTCTCCTGCACTGATCTAATCACCCATTTAGTACTGCTGCTCTCATGCAATCACCCAGGCAGTACTGTTGCAGTGAACTATTCCCTCGGTCAATACCCATCAAAACATCTATTTTCTTAAGTACTGCCCTCTAGCAATCTATTTGCATGTTTCTTTGATATATGATGCCACTTTTAAAAGGTACAGACACATGCATGCTTATGGAATATTGTGAGTCTTTTAACAGACATTTTGAAAAAGTTGCTGCTTTGTATTTAGTAGGCCCAACACTTTGAGTAGTTGTTGAATAGTGAACCTGCAGCCCAAAGGCATTTCTTTCTGCATCTCTCTTGCTCCTTTCTGTACCACTCTTGCCTCTTTCTGCTCCCCTCTTCCCTTCACCTCTGTTGCCTCCTTCTGCACCTCAAATTTTTTTTCTGCACTCCTCTTGGCTCTTTCTACACCCCTCTACCTTCTTTCTATACTTTTCTTGCCTCTTTCTGCACCCCTCTTCTGTCTTTTGTGTACCTCTGTTTCCTGTTTCTGCAATGCTCTTGCCTCTTTCAGCAGTTCTCTTGCCTTTTTCTATTTCTGTTGTTTCTTTCTGCACTTCTTGTGCCTCTTTCTGTATCCCTTTTCACTTTTTCTGAACCTCTCTTTCTGCTTTCTGCACTCTGTTCTCTCTAACTGCACCTCTTTTTCCTGTTTCTGCAACTCTCTTGCATCTCTCTGTACTTTTCTTACCTCTTTCTGGACCTCTCTTGCTTATTTCTGTACCCCTGTTGCCTCTTTCTGCACCACTGTTGTCTCATTGTGCATGTCTGTTGCTTCTTTCGGCACTTTTCTTACTTCTCTCTGCACCTCCCTTGCTTCTTTCTGCACCCCTCTTGTCTCTTTTGCACACATCTTGCTTGTTTCTGCTGCCCTCTTTCCTGGTTCTGCACATCTCTTCTGTCTTTCTACATCCCTGTTCCCTCTTTCTGCACTTCTCTTGCCTCTTTCTGCACCTGTCTTGCCCTTTTCTGCACATCTTTTGCTTCTTATTATACTTCACTTGTTTCTTTGTGCACTTCTCTTGCCTTTTTCTTGACTTCTCTTGCCTGTTTCTTCTTTGCTCTTTCCTCTTTCTGCAAGCATGTTACCTCTTTCTGTATCTCTGTTGCTTCTTTTTGTATTCATCTTCCCTGTTTGTGCACCTCTCTTTTCTCTTTGTGCACCTCTGTTGTCTTTTTTCTGTATGTCTTAGTTTCTTTATGCACTTGCTTTGGCTCTTTCTGCACCCCTATTATTTGTTTCTGTACCTTACTTGTGTTTTTCTACAAAATGTTCCTCTTTCTGCACTTCTTTTGCCTCTTTCTGCACCTGTCTTGCCTATTTGTGTACATCTGTTGCTTCTTTCTGAATTTCTTACGTTTTTCAATAGCTGTGTTGTATGAGTATTTCATTTCGCTGTTTATAAACCTTTTTTTTCCTTTCTCCTTTTGGCTGTGTGACCACCTATTCTTGTGTTTTTGCAGATGTTTTGCTCATTTTTATACTTTTCTCTTCTTATGAGTTATAAATGCAATGGACATTTAATTGTAATTTTGTGCTTAGTTGTTATTTTCAAAATTGAAATGTTATTAATTTTGAAATTTTAATTAATGTACTAAAATAATTAAACTATCGTTTGTTTTTTAGGAAGATATTTTATTTGGATTAGAAATAACAGATGGCAAGAAAACATGAAGAGAGAAGAGAACAAAGGAAACAGAAGTTCTTAATGAAAACTAAAACGAGTGGAGTCGAAAAACACCAAAAGGATGCTGAGGATCAAGTAGCTTCTGGTAAGAGAACTAAACAATTTGTTTAAAAAGTTGTGGTGAGATTGAACGATCAAAATACAAACCAAAGGAGGAAATACATTTTTCATACAAAGGAGTAGCAAATAAAGAAACAGAATGGAAAAGAAGCACATTTGTCAAAAAAGCAGAAACAATTTAAGGACATAAGTGTATGAATGTTTCGTAATAGAGTAATTCAAAATGTATTAAAAGATTGTAAAAAGTATTAAAAAAAGATCTGCAGTGTATAAGAAGAAGCAACAGATTGAAACTATAGTAGATACTGCTTTTAAATTGAAACTGAAATTATTTATATTGGTGTTGAAGAGAATGAAAACATTGAATAAAACAATGCACTTTTTGAAGGAGAAAAGCAAACTAAAAAGACTGGTTAATAGAAGTAACTTTTGCAAAACTTTTACTGGTGGATGTGTGGTAAATAAAAATTCCTTTACCGGGACTGAATTTGATACAGAAACATTATAAAATAGCTCAGTAAAATGAGAGGCAGAATCCGTGATATTAGAGTTTCGGAATGGGCTTTATTCCAATAATCGATTATAATCGGATGCTTCAAGTTCCATCACCACGGGGGTTCAGGAAGTGAAGTACATACTTTATTGACAAGAAGTAACTTTTATAGTACATACATTATAATGAAGTGAATACAGTAGGCGTAACAATTGATAAGGACATTGACGTTTGGTCTGCGTAACCGAAAATGGGTGTAATAATGAGTAAAAAGGAACATGATTGGTTATGATGTAATACATAGGTGGATCTATAAGATAATACTTGGCATAGATGCGCGCGCAGCAGTATGACGTGTAATTGACGTGTAACTAGGGGGTGACGGGGACTTGACATTTAGCTCTATATGTGGAGACGAGAAGTCTGGGGGGTCAAGTCAACCTAATCCCAAATCATATCTAACATCCTATGTTTAAAGAACTATGTTATCCATAAAAGAGGGACTCTCGGACAGAATCTATTCTATACTGACTGTGCGTGCGTGTACAAGCGTCTAAGTGTCTACACTGAATGCGAGGGGGTAGGAATATTCCATGGTAACAGGGCTATGAATTACTTGCATGAGGACAGAGAAGATGGGCCTTTTTGCTTGGTAACTGGAAGAATGTTTACTTAAACTACTAGGCAGGAATGCATCGGCTGAGGGGGAGGCAGATAATTCGAAGGTGAAATACAGTTCTTGGCAGAGAGTAGGCTGATGTCAGGCTTCGTGAGCCGCGCAGAGAATGAGACAAAGTTCATGGTCACAGATGCAGGCTCGGACTGGAGCTTTCAGAGGCAGAAGGCAAGAGGAGTTTTGATGACAGAATCAGGGCCTACTTGCCTGGACTGTAAAGTGGCATAAGTGAACCATATAAAGCCGATGGCCTTTCATATTTAGGAATGGGATATCCGGCCTATACATGGCGGATCTGTCAAAGGACATGTTGACGGTGGACGCACATGTATTTGCGTCTTCATAACTGGAACTGGAGGGAACATACATGTACTTGTGACATGCACATGGAACCGTTGGGGTCCAAGATAGGGGACATAACTGACCAGAAAAATCCATATTTCCACATTCCCTCCTTGTCCCCTACTTGCCCTTCAAGAGATATCAATCTTCATCAATCCATTGATCTGTTCATATAGCATCATTTGTTCTTCTTTCTTCTTCCGGGATCTTGAATGAAAATCTTGATGTGGAATGCACGATGTGGCACACAGACCACAAATTGCTGGTCCACATTGTAGACATAGACAGCAACTGAATAGTATGAGAAGGCCAATACATAGGAAGGATAAAACTCTCCATCCCCAGGCTGATACCGCATTCCAAAACCAACTGGACCAAGTCCAAGTGCCTGGGTTCTGGTGTATCTGGCTTACAATCTTATGAAGGCGAGTGATGGCTTTATATACAGATGGCGAATTTTCTGGTATGAATACGCAGCAGCTTGATCCGATGACCCTACAAGCTCCGCCCCTATCAGCCAGGATGACGTCAAGGACAAGACGATTTTGAAGCACAACAATCCGCATAGCAGACTGCTCTTCCGTTAAATTGCCTAAGGCGGAAATAGTCTCATTCACTACTGCTTCAAGAGTTCTAGTTAATCTACGTATCAGCTTACTATTAGTAACAGTACCTATATAGGGAAAGATGCCTTTATTAAAATCTACATACTTGTCCCATGCCGTCTCAGTGTAATCGACAATGGGGAGATCTCTCCGTTCTCTGTTGTGTACTAAATGAATATTTCTGTAATAATCAGGAGGAGCTAGGAAAACAGGTGGCAAAAGGAATGCAATGTAGCAGGTACCATCCCAATCTAGAGGTAGACGCATATATGCAGTCTGACCACATATAAAGTAGGAGTGGCGAGAAGCTCTAAATGAAGATTTTCCTTGATCACTGAATTCTACCATAGTAGTGCATTTACTATGGCCCATATGTATGGAACCAACCTTTCTTACACATAATTCACCCCTCGCTGGGAATACTGACATGGTGGGTAAGACTAGTTCAATTTCAGATACGACATTTAGAATCATGAGATTAGGTGTAAAATTACCTAATCCATATACTTCATTTTCTAGATCAGTTCCTGTTCTTTTGGGGCGACCCTCCTTGTCAGGGTAACAGACCTTGAGTAAAGCTAGGTTCAGATTTCCCCATACCCAATGATCTTGGTAAACTGCTGTGTCTGAGTCTATGGAATTAATTAAGCTAAACCATGCTCCACAGGAGCCATTATGTGTAAATGGATGTGGAAAGAAAGGCAGGACTCCTTCATAATTCTGATAGGGAGGGAGTCGGCCACACACCCAACAATTGGTGGCATTACTAGTCTGATGGGAATGATGTAACATACTAATGAAAGTGTTATTGCGCAGTGCAAGTCTATAAGACAATTCATGCGGAGGTAAGTCACTAAAAGAATGTTCAGCAGCAACATTATAAACATGTCTAGAAATAGAGTAATATATGTGCAACAACATACTTGTAATAATTATTAAAAGACTCAATAAAAACAAAATTAATAATGTCACTATGCAGTGGCTACGCAGTGATTTACAATACGCCTGTCGTTTCAACATTTTTCGGGTATTTTCTCTACTCAGGTCCAAGGGATACATGTCAGAGACAATTCAACCGCTTCACCTTGGAGAGGACTTAAACAATCAAATTGCTCGACTGGTTGGGCCTAAGCTTTAGTTTGTAATTTTCAGATTTGTTAGGTTCAACAAAAGGGAGTTTTGTATCAGTCTGTGAGGGAGTGCAGGGCACAATGTCTATATCCGAAGATAGTCCATGAAATTTCTTGATGTGGCTTGAATGAATCCAGCCCTTGCGGCCCTCGATCTTCACGGCTGTTCTTGTGGTCAACAGGACCAACTTGGGTGCTTTCCACCTGGGCTCCAGCTGAGTCTTTCGGTCGAAATTCCTCACAAAGACAAGATTACCCGGAACAACGTCATGGGGTTTCACCTCAGTGTTGTCGGGAAAGGCTGCAGCTACCTGTGAACGAGAAGATTGTAGTGCAGACATCAAGGAAGCCAAGTAATCTGTCAGCATATTACAGTCAATATCAGTTATTTTGCGTGGTATAGGCGTCCCCCACATATTCGGTGGTCTACCGAAGATCACCTCATACGGGGATAGCCCTGTTCGTGAATGTGCTACCATTCTCATGTAAAAGAGTGCAACTGGTAACGCTACTACCCAGTCGACACCTTTCTCTCTGCATATTTTGGACATTCTAATTTTCAGTATCTGGTTATGTCTTTCTACGAGACCTGCTGCCTCGGGATGTCGGACACAGTGGAATTTCCACTGATATCCTAACAGAAGTGAAACGTGTTTTATTAATTCGGATGAGAACGGCTGGCCGTTATCTGAGTAAACAGCACGTGGTAAACCGTATCGTGGGAAGAATTCTCGAACCAACTGTTTGGCAGTAGTCGGGGCAGTGTAATCTGAAACCGGGTATGCCTCCGTCCAACGGGACAGAGCGCAAACAACTACGAGAACATATTTGAATCCTCTGCATCGTTCCATCTGGATATAATCCATCTGGAGTACTTCAAAAGGATGATTAGGGGTATGAAATCCACCCTGTTCTACGGGAACGCTTTTTCCTGGGTTGAACTGACAACAGATCATACAGGTACGGACCTTTTGTTTTGCTGCTGCTCGTAAATGTTTATTGAACCAAATGTGTTGAATGCTGTCTAGCATAGCTTTTTCTCCTAAATGTGCTGGACTATGTATAGTGTTAATTATGACTTGGACCATTGAATCAGGAAGGAACCATACAGACCTTTCCTTCATCATCCATCCTTGGTCCGTTTGGATCCCTCCTAATTCAGTCCATTTCTTTATTTCGTCTGGTGTAGCATGTGTCTGTATGTCAATTACGTCAAGAGTAGGATCTTTAACTGTCATACAATGTGTCGGTGTCGGGACTATTGTCTTTGTCATATCGGGGGTTTGAGTTTGAGCAATCAGTTTAGCTGTTCTGTCGGCTAGATCATTGCCTTGGGAAATGATATCAGTAACCTTTGTATGGGCCTTACATTTCATAATTGATATTTCAGTGGGTAGATGTATTGCATCTAATAATGCATGAATGAGGGGTCCGTGCTGAATGTGGGCACCGTGGGAAGTTAAATAACCTCTCTCTCGCCACAGCACGCCGAAGTCATGTACAACTCCGAATGCATAACGTGAGTCAGTGTATATGTTGACTTTTTTATTCATGGCTTGAATACAGGCTTGTGTCAGAGCGATAAGTTCTGCGGCTTGAGCTGACAAAGTAGTTATACGATTAGTTTCAATGACCTCAGTATCTGTTGTGACTGCGTAGGCGGCTACTAACTCTCCTGTACTTGTTCTCATGCATGAACCATCTACATACAAGGTCAGGTCTGGATCTGACAATGGGACATCGGTTAAGTCTTGTCTGGGTTTTGTTGTTATTGTAATAACTTCAATACAGTCATGGGCTAGTGGGTCTGTTCCGACTACTGGTAAAAGTGTGGCAGGATTCAATGTGTTACAGCGTCTGATTTCTATATGTGGCTGAAACAATGTAAGCTTGTATCCTGTAAGTCGCGCTACAGTCAAGTGTTGTGTTTGCGTTCTATTTACAAGAACCTCTACTGCATGTGGTACTTGAACTGTCAATGGATGTCCTAACACTATGGCATCGCTTTGTCTGATTGCTAAAGCTGTTGCTGCTACTGATTTTAGGCATGCAGGCAAAGCCTGAGCTACGGGATCTAATGTACTAGAAAAATAAGCACATGGTTTGTGTGCTCCTGCTTGTTCCTGTGTGAGTACTGACAAGGCCGTACCTTCGCGTTCTGTAACAAAGAGTGTAAACTGTTTTCTGTAACATGGCGTTGCTAAAACGGGTGCTTGACATAAAGCTTTCTTTAAGCTTTCAAAAGCTTGTGTGTGTTCCTGAGTCCAAGGGAGAACAGTCGGTGTGGCTGCCTCCTGTGTTGTCAATTGAATGAGTGGTTTTGCTAGAAATGCATACTGAGGGATCCACTGTCTACAATATGAAGTGAGGCCTATGAAAGCCCGCACCTCCTTTTGTGTCTTGGGTATTGACATGTTAGCAATTAACTGAATGCGGTCGGGTGTAAGCTGCCTTCCCTCCTTGGACAGCGAGTGACCAAGATAAACAACTTGCTGGACACAGAATTGCAGCTTAGAAGGGGACACCTTGTGCCCCTTTTCGGCTAGAAATTGTAAAACTGTCAGTGATGCTTTCTCACATTCGGGTTCGCTTCTAGCGGTGATCAGCAGATCATCGACATATTGAAGCAGGGCAGTGTTAACCGGCATGTGGATACTGTCAAGCTCTCGTTTCAGTGCTTGGCTATAGATGCTGGGGCTTTCTGTAAATCCTTGAGGTGCGCGGGTGAATTTAAAGCTACGCCCATTTAAACTAAATCCGAACAAATATTGGCTTTCCGGATCTATTGGGACGCTGAAAAAGGCATTTTTGAGATCAATTACAGTAAAGAATGTTGCTTCGGAATCAATAGCTGTCAATAATGACGAGATATCTGGGACCACAGGAAATTGTGGCACAATACATTTGTTTAACTCGCGCAGATCAATAACCAATCGATATACTGGCGGAGCTGTAGGATCTGTTCGTTTAAGAATCGGAATTATTGGTGAATTACATACATTGGAGTCTGTTTCTACAACTACTCCTTGGGCAATAAGCTCGTCAATGATTTGTAGTAAAGCCGTTACAGCATCTGGTGGTAACTTGTATTGTCGCATTGGTGGTAGCACCACTCCTGCCTTTAGTGTGACTCGATATGGTGTAATATTCATGCAACCAACATCAGTAGGGCCTTGTGCCCATAGATGTGTAGGTAAAGTCTGCAGTCGGGGATCCATGTCTCTAGATACATAGTGACCTTTAAAATCACGTAAAAACAACCTTACTCCTTCCGGAGAACAACATATTATGGCTCCTAGGGCTTTCAACGTTTTTATTCCTAACAAGTTTTCTGGACATGATTTAGTAAGCAATAAATCTGTAGTTCGGGTCAGAGGTCCTATCGTAAGTGGAAGAGGCTGTGACACTTCATTAACAATAGGTTTTCCTGAAAAACCAAGGGAAATATTCTGTGAGCCTGAGAGGGGTGCCCCTGGGACTTCACTTCGTTTTATAGTTGTTCGACTTGCCCCTGTATCGAGTAAAAATTTTCTATCTTGACCTAATAATTCACTATGTACATAAGGTCCTTCTTGATCTACAGGAATCTCGATAAGGGGTAAGTCAACTTCCCTCTCTAGGCTAGTTCATGCGTAACGTTGATACTCCGGATATTCATACTGTGCAGTCTGATACATTTGTCGTGTTGTTGTCTGTGTGGCAGCAACAGGCAACGGTGGTGCAGCTGGCACAAACTGTATTGGCTGTTGTGCGGCTGGCATGGCCTGGGCATGCTGCGTAGCTCCTTGTTCATTCTGATCTTGTCTTAGTGGTCGTGATCTTTCTTGTGTTTTACCTATGGCGATATTATGTTTTAGCACTGGACAATCGTGTACGTAATGACCTGGCTTTTTACAATAATTGCATGTCCCTTTTACAGGTCCTGCTGAATCGGAATGTGTCATACCCTTTTTATGTCCTTCAGCTGGAACTGTCTGGGAAACTAGCATTTTCATTTTCGTGTCTTTCATGCGTCTGTGTTCATGTTCTTGTTCCTCTTTAATTCTATTGTGGTGGTACTGTAACATTTGTAACATTTGTGTTGGAGTGTTACCTTGCCAGGTACTCTCGAATTTTAATACTCTATTCTTTACTGGGGGCAGGGCATTTTCCACTAATTTTGTTACAAACAGATGCGGGTATGATTCGCTACTTGCTTTTATGCCACTATTTATACCAAAACATTTCTCAAATCGGGCATAGTAATCGCTAGTGTCTTCATCTTGCTTCTGTTTACAGGCTGAAATTGTACCCCAATCTTCCTTTTTCGTAGTTAATAAACGTGGCAGTACCTGTACTAGTAGACCTGGTAGTGCTTTAGTTTTGTCCCCAAGCCCCGAACCTGGACCTCGGGCCCTTTCTTCTGCTTCTAATGCTGACCATTCTATCTTTTGATCACCTACCTCCCACTCTTTTTCCTTGAGTTTCTCATAAATGCCAGCAGGCATCAACACCTTTAATATTGTCATAATGTCGGGGTAGGTATACTCTCCCATGAGTAACATGTCTTTAATTTCTCGGTGAAAACCCGCTGGGTCCTTGTCATGACTGGGTACTACTTTCTTCATTTCTAACAATTCTATTTTCGATATAGGCGTATATACAAATACACGTTTAAACTGATTGTCCTCGCCTTTTATTGGGTGTACTTCTCGTAAGGGATTCTGTCTATCCAGGTGATACGTCGTTCTTTCCTTGACAGGCAATGAGACATGCTCTGAGCATACAAAAAGAATATACTGCTTTCTAGATACTAGAATTTCTTTAATTAATTTGGTACCTGGACCTCTCCATTTATTCATAAGCAATTCAGTCAATATGTCAGGTAAGGGACCAGGGTCCGAATGCTGACTCTGATATAGTATAATGAGTTGTTGAATCATATAAATCCCAGCTAACCTCTGCTCTTCTGGGGTGAGATTCAAAAATGTGCGTACTACTGTCTCATCACTATATTTTCCGGGACTGTCCACCCAATGAACAGCTGCCCTCGCTAAATCTTGTTCATCCATAGAATCGAGAAAATGATAACCCCTTCGTTCTCGGAGTAGTTTGTCGGCGGTTTGGAACGAATGCTCGTTAGACCTTATGTTAATTATAGGTATTTGGAAATTCCTGTCATTATCTGGACATATTGGACGTATTGGGTCAGTATGACATCTAGTCTGATTCCTATTACAAGATCTTCCTCTACCTACATAGGCTATGGTGTCTGACGGTCCGGCGGGCAGTCCTGACCCTTCTTCCTCGCTTTGCTCGAACTCGTCTGTCTCTAATCTCTCTTCGTGTAGGCGTTCTATTTCTTTACGGATCTTTCGGCACATGGCTATTATACAATTTTGCTTATCGTGTCTCCCTTCTGATATATTCTGGCTCCATTTTGTAAGAATTTTCATTGCTTCCGGATCTACCCCCGGTCGGTCTTGATTTCTGATCACACAGTTTATGAGGAAACGCAACAGTTCCCCCTGTATCTCTACTTTCTGGTATTCCATAGCTCTGTTAATACATTCTGGATCTCGCCCTGTTTGAACAAAATGATATATTTTATCTAGATGCGCAGTCATTCCTGGTAGCTTCGCTAAATACCCTGCGGCTCGTCTGATACGTAATGATGCCAGGATCATTTCGTCCTCTTTACCGAGCACCGGGTCATATCTACAATCTATAAGAAGTTCCTTAAGCGTACGATCACTTACGAATTTGGGTGTACGTGAATGCGCTGACTCTTGGAAAATAAGTTTATTTATTCTAGGTGGCGTAGAAAAAATATTGGTAGCACCTCCCGTGGCCCCGTCTGGGGCGTCGGGTGTGAAAGGATTCGTCGAACGTGACACAGCAACTATAGGTGTGGACTCAGCTATAGAAGTACCTGTAGGAACAGATGCAGAAACAGATATGCTTGCCGGAACTTGTGACTCGATTTGTTGCTGCAGGGATACGGGTGCTGGATCTTGGCGTTGGACCTCCCTGGTATGCGGTCTACGTGGGGCGGAATTAGCATACTCGGGAGCTGCGTCATCTAAATATGAGGAAAGAAAAACATCTTCTGCGGTTCTAGGATGCCCCTTCGGATGTACCTTGATTGGGAATAATGGGGGTGGCAAGTCTTTCGGTATCTCTGGAGTAGCCTTAGGTAATCCTTCGGCCAGAAGGGGATACATACCATTCATAAGGGCATTTCTTTGTCTGTCTACTTGTTCTGATTTCACTCGGATACCTTCCTCAATTAATAGATTTTCTTGAATTTTGTTTGAACTCTCTTTACTCTTCTCTTCCTGTCTACGTGCTTTTTCCGTACGTCTATGAGATTCTTTACGCCATAACTCAACGGCGTCTTTCTGTGACTGTCTGACTTTCCTTTTCCATAACTCTTCCTCGACCTTCATGATGCACTCTGCATCCCAGGTTCCCGCTGCGGGCCATCTCTGACTTTCTGGTAATCCCTTGGTGTAGTCTACCCATAAATCAAGAAATAATATAGCGTCTAAGCCATGTTTGTGATACATGAAGTGCCCTGGAGTATCCCTAGGAGGAATAGGGACGGCTTCTTCAAGTACCCCTTTTCTAGTAGTGATCTGTCTTAATTTCGAGAAGAGCGGCATATTGACAATCTGATCTGATACTTAATCTTGAACACACTAAATACAAAAGCACAATAATGGAAAACCATTCATACCACAATATGCAGGACGTTTAACACATTAAACATTAAAACATTAAACCTTTAACTGAAACAACAATGATGATCGTCTGCATAACTAATCACCATGCTTAATTCTTGACACTTACTAGATACTTCGGAATACTTGATATACTGCTAAACAGTACAGATACACTGCTAAAACAGTGCAGACCGGATTTGTGTACCCAAACCCGTCTTGACCGGCACAACCTATGTGCACGTCAGAAATGCCTCCCCAGTAATGGTACTCACCGGGTAGCTTCGGAAACGGAAGGCCTCGGTAACTTGAACTTGAACCGGACTGGACTCGACTCGCCTCGTCGGAAACTGGGCTTGACTTCGAACTGGTGGGTCTCTGTGTACCTCGGATCTTGCTCTCTCAGCTAGGCTCTGGTCGGGATACTTCGCACTTCTCACCGCCTCGTCTGGGTGTTGTTCGCAGTCTCAGTCGCCCCCGCTTGACCGGAGGGAGATACAGGAAATCCTGCTGGTACGCGTTATTGTCCGTCCAGCTGTGGCAGGAGACCGGGCCTGCTACTCACCGCCGGCGCGTGAGATGAGAAAGTGTCCCTATTCGGGCGCCATCATGTGGTAAATAAAAATTCCTTTACCGGGACTGAATTTGATACAGAAACATTATAAAATAGCTCAGTAAAATGAGAGGCAGAATCCGTGATATTAGAGTTTCGGAATGGGCTTTATTCCAATAATCGATTATAATCGGATGCTTCAAGTTCCATCACCACGGGGGTTCAGGAAGTGAAGTACATACTTTATTGACAAGAAGTAACTTTTATAGTACATACATTATAATGAAGTGAATACAGTAGGCGTAACAATTGATAAGGACATTGACGTTTGGTCTGCGTAACCGAAAATGGGTGTAATAATGAGTAAAAAGGAACATGATTGGTTATGATGTAATACATAGGTGGATCTATAAGATAATACTTGGCATAGATGCGCGCGCAGCAGTATGACGTGTAATTGACGTGTAACTAGGGGGTGACGGGGACTTGACATTTAGCTCTATATGTGGAGACGAGAAGTCTGGGGGGTCAAGTCAACCTAATCCCAAATCATATCTAACATCCTATGTTTAAAGAACTATGTTATCCATAAAAGAGGGACTCTCGGACAGAATCTATTCTATACTGACTGTGCGTGCGTGTACAAGCGTCTAAGTGTCTACACTGAATGCGAGGGGGTAGGAATATTCCATGGTAACAGGGCTATGAATTACTTGCATGAGGACAGAGAAGATGGGCCTTTTTGCTTGGTAACTGGAAGAATGTTTACTTAAACTACTAGGCAGGAATGCATCGGCTGAGGGGGAGGCAGATAATTCGAAGGTGAAATACAGTTCTTGGCAGAGAGTAGGCTGATGTCAGGCTTCGTGAGCCGCGCAGAGAATGAGACAAAGTTCATGGTCACAGATGCAGGCTCGGACTGGAGCTTTCAGAGGCAGAAGGCAAGAGGAGTTTTGATGACAGAATCAGGGCCTACTTGCCTGGACTGTAAAGTGGCATAAGTGAACCATATAAAGCCGATGGCCTTTCATATTTAGGAATGGGATATCCGGCCTATACATGGCGGATCTGTCAAAGGACATGTTGACGGTGGACGCACATGTATTTGCGTCTTCATAACTGGAACTGGAGGGAACATACATGTACTTGTGACATGCACATGGAACCGTTGGGGTCCAAGATAGGGGACATAACTGACCAGAAAAATCCATATTTCCACAGATGGAAGCACACTTCTAGTACTGAGCCCTTCTTTAATGAAGAAAGCTATTTTCAACAAAATTCATTAGTTCATGCAGTTGATACCAGTGGTCATTGTTATGAGTTAAAAGATGGTTGTCCAATTGAAAAACAAAAGATGGTTTCTAGATATGTAGAAGAAGTAATAGCTGAAGAAATTGAGGGGAGACGTACTAAAGCTCCAGTGTTTAAGTGGGATTGTAGTATTCAACTGGAATCTATCAATATATTATGAATTTTCTTATGAGAATATGACAAAAAAAATTGTTGAACAGAAGATTAAGATATTGAAAGGAGTAGATTCTTGTAAAGTGAGAAAATATACTAAGTTGCAGGGTCATTCTCTGGCTTGTCTTTCTAGAAAAGTGTGTTAAAGTACTTTTCATCATTTAAGAATGTTAGCAGTACATCACTCAGAAATGCGAAAGTTAGTAAGGAGATTGTAGTACGTAAAAAGTCTAGCATTATGTTTAAGTGAAATGAACACAGCTCTATTGCTCAGTACTAGAAGTGTGCTTCCATTCACCAGTAAAAGGTTTGCAAAAGTTACTTCTATTAACCAGTCTTTTTAGTTTGCTTTTCTCCTTCAAAAAGTTGACATCCCACAGCACCAGTTTTCCCGCGATAGCAGCCGTAAACAACATCGCAACAGATGACCCCCGCAACTATAGCTAATGAGATGCAGAATAGGCGTTCCCGTGCCAAAAGCCGCAACAACACCACTCCACAACATTCACAACGAACAGCCAGAACTGCGATAAGAACGCAAAACAGGCGATAAGGCGTGTTAGCACCAGGAAAAAAACACCTGCTCTGACATCGTGCTAAGTCGGACCACAGCCTGCAGCACAAAAGGGAGCCCAGCCCACAGCCACATCGTAAGGGCAACAGATGCCATGGAGCCACCGGTCATGCGGCCCGGACACCCAAGAGGGCCACAACACCCACCGCCACTACCCCAGGAGCCCATACAGCACCCGGAACACCCCGCCCGACCACCACAGAGGCAGCGCCGACAAAGACAGTGGACCACCAGGAAACTCATCAGCCTCACAGACCCAGCACCTGACAATGTTATTGCCCACTACAGGCTCAAAAGGACAACCATCGCACACATCATGACCAACAACGCCCAACAGGCTGACGGCACCAACACAGTGGACAACTAACATCCCACCCCACACAAAGCTGCTGGCTGTGCTGCACCTGTCGGCCCCTGGTACCCCTAACCAACACTTGCCAGAGTTGGGGGAGTCACAGAGCCAGCCACATCCCAGTCCCTTACAGCTGTCCTGGACATCACCATCAGCCTGGTACCCCAGTTCCCATACGTCCAACATAATGCGCAGGATCCGCCAGAGACCAAGCAAGGACCATACACCATACCTGGATGCACGCATGTGTTGGGAGCAATACACAGCACACATGTCCTACCTCTGCCCCCTGGTGACACAGCACACAATCACCTCAACAGAAAGCACACGTCTCACATCAATGTGCAGGCAACAACCGAACACCGTGGAACCTCCACCAATTTTGCCTCCAAATTTCCCGCCGGTGTGCATGATACCTTCATCCTCCGACAGTCCATCAGCACCCAGCATTCCCAGGATGGCACCAAGGGAAATGTACAGTCCCTTGGCAGTTACAAAATGAACACCCCACTCATCTCAACTCCACAACCATGCAACTCACAACACTGGCAATGCACACAACACAAACTCACAACCAACATGCAAAACAACATGCTCACCCACCAGACACGACTGAACAACTCACAACGGTAACCTGGGAAAGCCGTGAACATGAGCCATCAGCGGCATGGCACCTCAGCCACACAATAGCTGAATGTAGGGAGAGGTGGCAACCAGGCATGTGTGAAGGAGGCAGGAGAACCGTGATTTGGAAAGTACACAATGCCAAGAGTGGTGGAGATGTGTGGACAGACTGCAGCATGCAGAACACACCCATATCCATGGCGACATACACTGCTGGTGTATCAAGTGTACTGGACAGTGGATGCAACCATGTCACCCCAGCCAGTGGGGGAGTTCGCGGAAATGTTGCCTGTTACGTTCCCCCCGTAAGTGTGAGCAGAGTGGGATGGCCCGGGTAACGCCAGATCAGCGTAGAGGTGCGAATAAAAAGCACATAGCCCTGGGCGTGGTCCTCTTCCAGAAAGCCCAACGTCTCTGCCAGGGCGGCACCTCTCACCACGCCACAAGGCCAATGCCATCCTCATGAGCGGAGTTGCCTGCGATCCTGTGCGTCTGCCGTACCCCGGCCCGCTGGATCCCGAAGCCATCTGGCCCGCCCCTGCGCATCCAGGCCGCACTGATCACCTTCCGACACCGGTGTGTATCAAGGAGGGCCCCCCACGTGCCTTTGCAAGCTCCAAGCCCGAGGCCCGCGTCCTTGCAGCCTCTCAGACCATCACGGCCTCCACGACACAGGCCAGCTGTAGTCCTTTCACGTTGATGTACTCTACTGCCACCTCCGGCCTACACCCCGGTCATGCAGGTCACACATTTGGGACTGAGTCTTGATTACACGATGTCAGAGTACATCTGTTCATTGCAGAGTTTACATCAGTGTACTCCCTTCGACATGGTGCCACTAACACTGTGCATAGCATTACAACCACACGTGTCTGTGGGCCTACATGAACTATTGCCTTCGGCCTACGCTGCGCACGAGTAGGTCACATAATTGGAACGGAACATCGATTTTTCAAAGGCAGATTACATATCTTCACATGCAAGGAGAGTCAGGAGAGGATGACGCGTTGCAGTCCGGAGAGAATAGGATCATCGTCACGGAGGTGATCCAACACTACCGACAACTGCCCTGTTGCCACTAACTCTGTGCATTGTGAGCCAACGACAGGTGTGTGTGGTCCCCTGCTGACTACTGCCATCGGCCTACACTACGGAAAAAAAGTAACACATTTAGAACTCAGTCTTGATCATATATTGTCCATGTACGCATGAAAAGGAAGATTCCACTTCACTCTACTCCCTTTGGTCAGGTGGCAGCAACCATGTGCATTGCATACAATGACAGGTGGCTGGGCCCTTGCTGACCGCTGCCCCCGGCCTACACTGTGGTCGAATAGGTCACACACACCTTCGAATTCAGCTTCAATTTATTTATGGAAGACTTTATGTCTTTGTACAGGCCTCATAACAGACTGCATCCCCTTTCAGCCCTGGTGCCAATATGTCTATTCTCCGAGACCCATGGTCACTTTCTGGTTGGACTTTGGGGGCGACTGACCCCATGGACTTGGGGTTGTCATCGCCATCATGGTGGTGATACTGACTTTGTGGTGAAAACGAGGCCGTGGCATTCCACTCCACCATTTGCTGCTTCCGGATAACATCAGACCTTTTGCTTCATGCCCTGGAGGACACCTTCCACTGTCCTACGCAACACTCCGCAACATACACCTTGGACATTGATGAGGACCTGCTCAGGTCGCATGGTCCAACTGACTGCACCGCAAGTCACCGTCCCATGGCAGGGTGCTTTTGCCGGACGCTGTGCATCCGGGGCCACTAACTCTGTGCTGGTCATGTCCGGGACCCCTTCTTCTGGGGTATTGGATGGCCTCTGAGGCGATGACCTTAGTGTCACCAACGCCATGTGTCTGTGGCCTCTGCGCTGTCTGCTGCCTCCGGCCTCAACTGCTGTCTACCAAGGCTCACATATGAAATTGACTCCTGACCGGCCTGGACGTCGCATCACCGCAGGAGGCACATGCCACCTCCGCTAGGACAACCTCCTACCGCCATCTGCCAGGGTCAAAACAGTGGTCCTGACAGACCTACGGAGTTGCAAAACACCTGTCGTGGATGCCATCATCAGACTGATACCCTGCTCAGCACTCCAGGTGCCACTAGCTCAGTGCATTGCAAGCCATCGTCCGTTACTGATTGTGTTTTGTGCTGTGGAGAGGCTGTGCAGCAATGTCATCCCAAGCAGTGTGGGAGACCTGGGATGTTGTTGAGGAAGCTGATGCAGGTCTAACACACCCCACTGCATCTGCATCAGGAATATTTCGAAGGGACACAATCCGAGACTTTTTCTTCACATGAGTGCGCTCATCTCTAGTGCCCCAACCACAGTGAAATGCAACTCACGGACACTTCTGTTTGCATGTTGTGTGTCCCCTGGACTTTCTCCGGGCCCTCCATGTTGCTCACCAGCTGACTCTGTTATGCAGGTGTTTTCAGTTCCTGTTGCACTGGTGTCCACTGTTCAAGTGGTTGCCAGCACCAAGCACTCCGTGCGTGCTGGCTTACACTCACCCCACACACATCCAGCACAGGCATCACTGTACTTGTGGCCCTGCCAATAAAGGGGCCGGGCGCAGGTGCCCGTAGCCAGTTCAACATGATATCTGCATGTGTCCCTGTGGTCTTGTTGAATGCATGAGGGCCCTGGGCCCTATGACATTACATTGTGCTGTGAACAGCGGATGCAGACATGTCACCGCAGCCAGTGGGTTGGAGCTTGGATATGTAGTTTTGTCGTCACCCACTCAATTCCTAAGGGGAGTGGGCTGGGCCATCGTAGGCAGAGCTAATGTGGGTGTGTGACTGCTATTTGCGTGCCCCTGTGTGTGGTTCTGTACTGTAAATGTACATCTGCATGTGTCCCTATGGCTGTGTGGGTCTCTTTTGTTGGTTGTGGGTGGTCCCTAAAGTGTAATGGAAACCAACGTATGAGATCTAGTTCACCTTCCATGGGTTCGGACCCCACCCACGCCTGTTTGGCCACCTCCTTTTGGCGTGCTGACACATAGCAAAGGGGTGCCATGTGTGGGTGGGTGAAATGTCGTGAGCCAGCTGTGGTTGCGGGTGCTTCCTGCTGTGTGTTCTGTTGTAGGCTCTGTGTCCTCCTCTGAGTAGCTTAGCTGCCCAGGTCCAGGTGGTGGGTTGCGTGGGATGTCCATGGTCTGTTGTAGGGCATCATTGTCAAAGGTGTGATGGTCCTCTCCCGCATCACAGATGTGTTGTCTTCTGTGCTCTGCTGGAGGTGTTGTGTGCCCCTCTGCAATGTGAAGGGGAGATGCATGTTGACATTGTGTTGACATGTATGTTTGCGCATTGTTCTGGTCTTCTTGCAGAATGTATGACAATGTACATTGTGACTTTTTGTGAGGTGCTGAATTCTGCTGCGGGACAGTGTACATTGTGTTCATCTCCCCCATCCCCTCAGTCCCTGTTGGTTACTCTCCCTGTTGATGTTGTGTCAGGTCCTCTCGAGCTGTGCCCGTACTCCCTACTCCACACTCCATGACTGTGGCCTCGGTTTCCTCCTGGTCCTCCTGTGGCTCAGGACTGCCACCCCCTGTCGCCGTTGCTGCCTTCCTGTTGGCAGTGGGTTTGTGCCTGGTTTAGGTTGTCACGTCATGCCGGCGCCTCTTGGCTTCCTGGATTGGCCTCCTCGGCACTCCGACTGCATTCCAGGTAGTGTGCTTGTGGGTCAGTTGCTGGTAGTGTTCTGTCACCTCTGTGACGCTGGTCTTGTTTTCCTGTGGTCTGCACCCCGTCTTCCTCTCCCTCTTCTCCTTGGCCTTCCCCTGACCCCGTTGTTCCTTGCTAGTGGTCTGTGGGGGATGTGGGGTTCGCATTGGCCTCTGCGCTGGGTCAGGGTGCATCCATGTTGCTACGTGCTTTGGCTTTTTTCTGGTGTGTTGTTTCTGTGTTTTTTATGGTGCATTTTCCCGCCAATGGGGTGGAGATACGCGCTACAACTCTAGTTTGTGAATGTTCCTTAAGTTTGTAAATATTTGTGTGTGCTCCCGCCAGACATGTGGTATTTGCAGGCCTGTGGCTGTTTTTCGCTACTTTTTGCACTGCGATTGGCCTCATCGCATGTTTTTTTGCGTTCACGTTTTTGCGACGTGGCGTTGGATTTTGCACTGCCATTTGATGCGTTATCTGGTGGCTATCGCATGCTATACATGCGTTGTGAATACTTGGTTGGCACGGTGTAATTTTCCTGCGATGTTGAGAGTTGCGTTAGGCTACTCTTGCGGTAGTTATCACACGTTCTTGTGAATATACCCATAAATGTAGTAGAAGAATGTAATTTAGAAACTGTAGATAGGTAAACATATAGTTACACTTGTTCTAAATAATGCACAATGCTGATTTGTATTTGTTTTACAATCTCATTAATTAGTTTTACCCCTGCTGTTGTATGATGTTCTACATTGAAATCACTGTGTATGGTGAAATTCAGTAGAATCTGAGAACAGCAAAAAGGGAAACTGAAAATGTTATGTAATTCTAAAATGATGATGTTGTGTTCTTTAAACTATAATATTATACTCGATAATAGTTTTTCTTCTTTTTTACAGAAGGTAATGGTGAAGTTTGGACATATTTTAAATTCTGTTTACGACAAAACCACTTCCACTGAGTTTTTTATCTACATTAGTAAAAAAGGTAAGAAGAAATAATGTAAAAAGCATGAGAATCTGAAATAATGTTTGCAGCCGCTTTTACTGCACTCATTCATTCCTACAAACACTATACATGCACTCATGTATACAGTTAGGCACTATTCCCACACTCTTCCAATCACCAAGGCAATATCCATGCACTTCTCCAATTCCCTAGCCAGTACCCATACACTTATAATATCACCTACACAAAACCCCTGCACTAATGATCTCTTCCAACCATCCAGGCATTACCCTTGCACACCTCCAGTCACGCAGGCAGTATCCATGCACTCCTCAATCACACAAACATTACCCCTGCATAGAAGCAATCACCAAGGATTACTCATGCACTTCTTCAAACACTCAGGCAGTACCAATGCATTCCTGCATTAACCCACACATCAGCTCTGCACTCATGCAATCACGCAGGCATTACCATGCACTCCTTCAATCACCCAGCCACTACCCATACACTTATATAATCACCCAAGCACAACCGCTGCACTCCTCCAATCACCCAGCCACTACCCATGCACTTATAAAATCACCCACGCAGTACCTATGCACTCATGCACTAACCCAGCCACTACCTTTGCACTCATGCAATCACCCAGGTACTATCCATCCATATTCTCCTCCAATCACCCAGGCACTACCAAAACATTCACGCAATTACTCAGGTACTCCATATGCACTCATACATGCACTGAGACACTTCCTATGCAGTCTTCCAATCATCCATGCAGTACCTGTACACTCATGCAATCATGCAGATACTACTCATGCGCTCCTTCAATCATGCATGCACTATCTATGCACTCATGCAATAATCCAGGCACTACCCTTAAAGTCCTGCAATCATCCAGGCACTATCCATGCTCTCCTCGAATCACCCAGATACTACTCATGCACTCATGAAATCACCCAGGCATTATGTATGCACTCCTTCAATCACTCAGGTAATAGCTATGCACTTCTCCAATCCACCAGATATTACATCTGCACTCATGCAATCACCAAGGCATTATCTATGCACTGTTTCAATCAGTCAAGCAGTATCTATGCACTGCTCCAATCACCCAGACACTACCCATGCACTCATGAATTTACTCAGGCACTTCCCATGCATTCATGCATGCACGAAGGCATTTCTGCTGCACTCATGCAATCATAGAAGCACTACCTATCATCCAGTCTTCCTATCATCCAGGCACCACCTGTGCATCCATGCAATCACCCAGGTAGTACTCATGCACTCCTCCAATCGCCCAGACACTACCCTTGCACTCCTCCAATCACCCAGACACTACCCCTGTACTCATGCAATTACACAGCCAGTACCCGTGCACTTGTAAAATTACCCAGGCACTACCCTCACACTCCTCTAATCATCCAGCCACTACCCTGTACTCCTGCAATCACCCAGCCATTACCCATGCACTTATAAAATCACCCAGACACTACTTATGCACTCCTCCAATCACCTAGGCACTACCACTACCCTCATGCAGCCACACATACATTACCCCTGCACTCATGCAATCACCCAAACCTTACTCAATCACTCCTACAATCAGTCAGACATTACCTTTGCATGATTACAATCACCTCTGCATTAGCCATGCACTCCTTTAATCACTCAGCAAGTACCAATGCACGTACAAAATCACCCAAGCACTACCTATGCACTTATGCAATCACCCAGGCACTACCACTGCACTCATGCAATCAACCAGGCTCTGCCTATTCACTCATGCAATCACACAAGCACTACCCTTACACTCATGCAATCACGCAGACAGTAGCTATGGACTCATAGAATAACCCACGCACTACTCTTATACTGCTCCAATCACCCAGGCACTATCCAGGCACTCCTCCAATCACCCGGCCAGTACCCATGCATATATAAAATCACCCAGGCACTAGTTATGGACTCCTCCAATCCCCTAGGCACTACCACTACACACATGCAACCACCCAGACATTACTCCTGCATTTATGCAATCTGCCAGACATTACTCATGCACTCCTCCAATTACCAGACATTAACTGTATGTTGTTGCAATCACCCAGGTATTACCTATGCACTTCTCCAATACCCCAGACATTACCCCTGCACTCATGCAATCACATAGGTATTACCCATGCACACCTTCAACCACTCAGCCACTACTCCTGCACTTATATAATCAACCAGGGACTACCTGTGCACTCCTCTAATCACCCGGCTCTACCCTTGTACTCATGCAATCAGCCAGGCACTACCTATGCAGTCATACAATAACCCAGGCAGTACTCTTGCACTCCTCCAATCCCCCAAGCCCTATCCATACACTCCTCCAATTACCCAGACATTACCCAAGCACTAATGCAATCACCCATGCATTAGCTATGAAATCCTCCAATCACTCATGCACTACCCTTGCACTCCTCCAATCACCCAGGCAGTATCCATGCACTCCTCCAATCACCCAGGCATTACCCTTGCACTTCTCCAATCACCCAAACACTACCCCTGTACTCATGCAATTACACAGCCAGTACCCATGCACTTGTAAAATTACCCAGACACTACCCTCACACTCCTCTAATCATCCAGCCACTACCCCTGTACTCCTGCAATCACCCAGCCATTACCCATGCACTTATAAAATCACCCAGACACTACTTATGCACTCCTGCAATCACCTAGGCACTACCACTGCACTCAAGCAGCCACACAGACATTACCCCTGCACTCATGCAATCACCCAAACCTTACTCAATCACTCCTACAATCAGTCAGACATTAGCTTTGCATGATTACAATCACCTCTGCATTAGCCATGCACTCCTTTAATCACTCAGTAAGTACCAATGCACGTACACAATCACCCAAGCACTACCTATGCACTTATGCAATCACCCACGCACTACCACTGCACTCATGCAATCACCCAGGCTCTGCCTATTCACTCATGCAATCACACAAGCACTACCCTTACACTCATGCAATCACGCAGACAGTAGCTATGGACTCATAGAATAACCCACGCACTACTCTTATACTGCTCCAATCACCCAGGCACTATCCAGGCACTCCTCCAATCACCCGGCCAGTACCCATGCACTTATAAAATCACCCAGGCACTTGTTATGGACTCTTCCAATCCCCTAGGCACTACCACTACACTCATGCAACCACCCAGACATTACTCCTGCATTCATGTAATCGGCCAGACATTACTCATGCACTCCTCCAATTACCAGACATTAACTGTATGCTGTTGCAATCACCCAGGTATTACCTATGCACTTCTCCAATACCCCAGACATTACCCCTGCACTCATGCAATCACCTAGGTATTACCCATGCACTCCTTCAACCACTCAGCCACTACTCCTGCATTTATATAATCAACCAGGGACTACCTGTGCACTCCTCTAATCACCCGGCTCTACCCTTGTACTCATGCAATCAGCCAGGCACTACCTATGCAGTCATACAATAACTAGGCCTGGGCAAAAATTTCGTTCAGTTCGCGGAAATTGCGATAATTTGACATTTTTGCGTTCCGCGGAGAGCGCGAAAATGTCAAAATTTCCGCTTTCCGCAGCTTGGCGATAATTTGTTTCTTGCTCGCGCTGTAAAATAATACATTCTCTCGCGCGCGCGCAATCGCCTTACCTGAATCCCTGCGTTCGCCGACAAGTTTTCTTGATCCGGTCGCGTTCTCCATGAGATGTTGGATTATTTCTAGCCATTTGCGCTGTCTCGCGACAGTTCGCGCCCACAGTGACATCATGCGTCGCGCGATCACGTCTTTCTTCTCGCGATCATGCACTGCGAGACAACTCAAAACAAGATGGCCACGCCCGCGAGCAACCACATGGGTAAGTTGGCGACCCGCAACCATGCAGAAAATCTCGCGAACATGCGGGAATAAAAATTCCGCATCTTCGCAATATTTCCGCTTGTTTGCGATAATTTTAAAAATTTTCGCGATAATTTGCGAAAGTGGATTTCGCAAATTCCGCCCACCCCTAACAATAACCCAGGAAGTACTCTTGCACTCCTCCAATCTCCCAAGCTCTATCCATACACTCCTCCAATCACCCAGACATTACCCAAGCACTAATGCAATCACCCATGCATTAGCTATGAACACCTCCAATCACTCATGCACTAACCTTGCACTCCTCCAATCACCCAGGCAGTATCCATGCACTCCTCCAATCACCCAGGCATTACCCCTGCACATATTCAATCACCCAGACATTACTCACGCACTCCTTGAATCAGTCAGGCAGTACCCATGCAGTCCACCCATCACCCAGACCTTACTCCAGCTCTCATGCAATCACCCAGGTAGCACATATGCGCTCCTCCAATCACCCAGGCACTATCTATGCACTCATGTAATAACCCAGGCACTACCCTTGCAGTCTTCCAATCACCCAAGCACTACCAATGCACTCCTCCAATCACCCAGACATAACTACTGCAGTCATGCAATCACCCATGCATTACCTATACACGCCTCCAATCACTCAAGCACTATTCATGCACTCCTCCAAATACCCAGACATTGCCCCTGCAGTCATATAATCACCCACGCATTAGCTATATAATTCTCTAATCAATGAGACATTACTCAACCACTATAGAAATCACCCATGCATTAGCTATACACTCCTCCAATCACCGAGGCACTACCCTTGCACTCCTTCAATCACCCAGGCAGTATACATGCATTCCTCCAATCACCCATACATTAACCCTGCACACATGCAATCACCTAGACATTACTCATGCCCTCCTTGAATCACTCAGGCAGTACCCATGCACTCTTCCCATCAACCAGACATTACTCCAGCACTCATGCAATCACCCAGGTAGCACCTATGCACTCCTCCAATCACCCAGGCACTACCTATGCACTCATGCAATAACCCAGGCACTACCATTGCAGTCCTCCAATCACCCAGGCACTACTTATGCACTCATACAATCACCCAGTCAATACCGGTGCACTCATGCAATAACCCAGGCACTACCCTTGCACTCTTGAAATTATTCAGGCACTATCCATGCACTCCAACTATCATGCAAGCAGTACCCATGCACTCAAAACATCATCCAGACATTACCCATGCATTTGTGCAATCATTCTGACACTATACAAGTAGTCCTGCAATCACTCAGACAGTATCGTTGCAATCATGCAATCACTCAGGTAATTTTTCTATTTTAAACCAGTGTTTGTGTTTCCAAAAGAACCGTTTTTTTTAAAGAATGTACATTTTTCTTGCATTTTCTAACAATCTTTTCTTTTTTTGGGGTGCTTTTGACGTTTTTTTAAACAAAACAAAATTGAAGACTCCAATGAAAATGTTTGGGGAAAAAACGGAAAAGAAAATTTAGGAGCAGATTAACAAAAAAAAGGTACACTTATGTGCTCTAATTGCATTGGTAATAACATATGCACTGCTCCCCGATGCAGAGTTTTGCATCACATTTTTGACAACAAGAGTTCTGGAACAATGTGTGGCCTTAGTGTTAGTGGAAGTCCTTGAGAGGATGTTAAAGGAGCCTTAGGATCTTGTTCTGCCGCTTCATTCCTCTCCCTCTGTGTAACTTCTCCCGCCAGATGCAAGGGGTGGATAGTCTCCAAATGTTTTTTTATGGATGACGTTCCACGTGAGTATTTCTTTTCAGAGCATCTTGAGAGTACTCTTTTACATATGTTACAAGTCACTTTCCTTGCATTGACCTTCTTTTCTCCCTCCGGCACACTAAAAAAGGCCCACTCCACACTTTCCTTCCTTTTCCTTACTGGCTCCATGATGTCATCATCTTCAAGTTCCAAAGGGTCAACATCAGGATGACTTGATGCCATTGTTTAAATTAATCAAAAAACACAGTAAGACAGACAAATAATAAGAGGAATAAAACAAGTGTTGGATCCTCTATCTCACAGAATGAAACCAATGAGAAACTTTCTTTTCAGGTCACAGGAAGACGCGTAGGGTGAGCGCACCTGTCGCCCGGCACCCGTAAAATGTCATATATATAATTATAAATTATAAATAGCTGATTATTAAATATTTTAAAAAGTATATTAGTGAAACTGTTGAAACAAAACTGATATTTAAACTTTGTATAGTGATACATGACGGGAAGGGTCGTGCATCTTACGCGCATACGTCGCTCACGCGTGAGATTTCGTACAGTTCATAGTAAAGTAGAAAATACTGTTTATAAATTGTAAAAAGAAAAAAGAGAGCATAACAATACAACAAAAGAACGTTCACAATATTAAAAGCATTACCTCAAGGAAATATAAATGTAAGCTGTACATATAAAAAACTGAGTACATTTTTAGAAGTGTATGAGATATATATTTTAAAAGAGTGATTTTAATTGTTGAAGAAGATTTTAGAAAAACTAAGTATATTTAAAAAAATATATATAGATATAGTTTCAATCATTTTTAAATAAAAGAAATTTAAAAAAAAGCACTTACAAATATTGAAATAAGCTAAGGTTAGAAATAATTTTATACTTAATAATTAAAATTTAAAAACCTTAGAAATACACAGAAAAAAACATAGGCTTCAGGGACGTTATAGTTTGAAATTAGCATTAGAAAAACTTTTGAAATTCACTGAAAAAACATAGGTTACAGGGATGTTATAGTTAGGAATTAGCATTTGAAAAACCTTTGAAATTCTCTGCAAAAACCATAGGTTTCAGGGACGTTTCAGGTAGGAATTAGCATTCAAAAAACCTTAGAAATTCACTGACATTATAATTAGTTGGACATTTCACTCGTACAAATCAGAGAAATTCAGCAGTTAAAGTTTGTTGAGCTAACTATAACATGTGCCCCCACAATGCACTGCTGATAACATCACATATTCCATCACTCATGACATGGTCAGTGACATCACTGATGACATCACTGATGACATCATTCAGAGACTGGGTGATTTTTAAAAGTTTAGTAATGTTAATTATAAATACACAAAGGTGTATTGAAGAATCAGTGGGTGTATGAATGTGTGAATGGATGATTTAATGGGTGTGTCACTGACTGTTTAAGTGAGAGATTAAACGTGTCTTTGTCTTGGTGAATGCATGGGTGAATGACTAATCTGTGTGATTGTCTGTATCAGTTTGTCAGTTGCTGCATGGGTTGGTAAGTAGCTACATGAGTATCTGTATGGGTTAATGATTGGTTGTCTGATTACCTGTATGGGTGCCTGAGTGTCTATGTGGGTGGGTGGGGGGTGTGACTCCCTCCATGAATGTGTGGGTGATTCCGTGGGTGTATGGGTTCATGAGTGCATCTGCGAGGGGCTGTATGAGTGAGTGAGTGTATGTATGTCCATGTTGGTGAGTGAATGGATGTCTCGGTGGTATATGTGTGAGTAACTACATATGTGAAAGGCAGTATATGTGAATGTTGGAGTATATACGTGACTATATGTGAGAGTGAGTGATTGTGAGAGTAGCTGTATGGATGAGTGTGTGCTTGTGTCAGTGATTGCATAAGAGAGTAAGTATTTGTTAGTATCTGTATGAATAAGTGAGGTGGTGTGTGTATAACTGTATTGGTGAGTAAATGGCAATGTGATTGAGTCTTTGGGTGACTGACTAGGTGTGTGAGTATCTCTGTGGATGAGTGGCAGTGTGTGAGTGTCTAAATGGGTATATGAGTGCATATATCAGAGGTTGTATTGATGAGTGACTGCATGTATGAGTAACTGTATCAGTGAGTGAGGGGATGTGTGTAGACCTATGAATCAGTGAGTGGGTATGTAGTAACTGGTATTGGTGTGTCTATGGTTTTGAGAATGATAGTCAGTATTTTAGAGTGGGTGTATGAAAGATTATATTAGGGTGAGAGGAAGTCTGCCACTCTATAACAAGGATGATGTCATCAGTGATGTCATCAGTGATTTCATTTGAGATGTCATCACTGATGTCATCAGTGATGTCACTGACCATGTCATGAGTGATGTAATACGTGACGCCATCAGCAATGCATTGCGGGGCACAAGTTATTGTTAGCTCAACTAACTGTAACAGCCAAATTTCTCTGGTTTTATACGAGTGAAAAGTCCAACTAAATATAACGTCCCTGAAATCTGTGTTTTTTTCAGTGAATATATATATATGCATAAACAACCTTTCAAGCAGCGGAGCTCCTCACACAGCCTCCACTCAGTCACGCGCAGAAGGACACAGCACCACCAAGGGGGTAATTTTTGAATAGCTATAATTTATTTATACATAAGCAGCACCAAGGTGCAATGGCCTACGCCTTTCAGCCATAGCCTTCGGCAGGGCTATATATATATAATACAACAAGTCCAGTGAGAAAGGCCGGTGCCTTGGCCGACACACGTTACAATGGCTGTCTCAATGCAATAAAATAGAGTGGTTTATAACTGTATCCTTTGCTGTGTCAGAGTCTGTTTTGTAGCTATATATAATACTACAAGTCCAGTAAAGGGCTCACTCAGGATAGGTCAAAATGCAGTGAATAGAATGTATTCCCTGTTTCTCATGAGATGAGAATCAGGAAAGAAATTCTATTCATTGCATTTTGACCTATCCTGAGTGTGCGCTTTACTGGACTCGTATTATGGATTTACAGGCCTGCACCGCCAGAAAGCGTACCACCTCTAATGGGTGCAAGGTTTCAAGAGGAGTGACTTTGGTGTATAGGAATGTTGGCAGGGATGAAATGGTAGGCAGATATAGGCAGCAGGGCAACCCAAATGAATCCCTTATCTCAACAATATCCAAGGTTGAAGCCAAGAATAGGGAATTGCTGCGATTCCCTAGAAGGCATTGCAAGAAAGAGAAATCTGCCATTAGGCTAATAACAACCTTTAATCTACAGGAAGGACAACTCAGAAGTATTTTGCAGAAGCATTGGCATCTGGTGAGAGGTGATTCAATCTTAACCCCTTCTGTGCCCATGACGTGCTGGACACGTCATGGAGCACAGTCGCGCTGTGCCCATGACGTGTCCAGCACGTCATGAGGCAGTCCCTGGGGAATCCCTCTGGTGCGGGCACCAGAGGGATTCCCTTTCGTTCAAAATAGCCTCGGGAGCTGGGGAAGAGCTTCCCCAGCTCCCGCGGCCCCCCCCCCCCCTTTCACTGTAATGACGATAGGCACACACGTCGCGCCGACATCATTACAGTGAAAGTGAAACTGAGGCTCATTTCAGTTTCACTTTCTACGTGCTCAGGGGGCTATCTCAGCCCCCTGAGCACGTAGAAAGACGGGAGAGGTATCGTTGGAAAGGGGAGAAACCCCCCTTTCCAATGATACCCCTCCCCAGTGGATCCCTGCTTAGGGATCACCACAGGAGGGCGATCCCCAAGCAGGGATCCACACACTAGACACCAGGGAGGGGGGAGCGGCCCCTTGGGCAAGGGCCTTTGCTCCCCCCAATTAATTTTGGCAACATTTAGTCTTTTTGCCCCCCCTGGGGGGCAGATGGGGGCAGTAGCCCCCAATCTGCCCCCCAGGGGGGGCAAAAAGCCCACTAGACACCAGGGAATAAAAAAAAAAAAGAAAATAGGGGTGGGGGCTGCCCAAAACGGGCAGGCCCATGCCCCCACCCCATTCCCAATTACTACAGTCTTTCTGCCCCCCCAGGGGGCAGATGGGGCATTGGCCCCCAATCTGCCCCTGGGATTAGTTTTTAGATTTTTTTTAGGGTGGGGGCTGCCCGCAACGGGCACGCCAATGCCCCCACCCACCCGCCACAAATACATAGGTGTCTTTCATACCGATTTTTCCATGTACACATTTTTACAGAATAATTACTATATACCCTGTACATAATAAAAAACCATTGCAAGTTGCAGCTCAGTTTTTGGCTCTGGGTTCGTTGGGTTCTTGGTGAACCTACAAGTCCTATATATCCCCACAACCAGAAATGTCCAGCGGATGTAACGGTATATTGCTTTCAAACAGCTGTCATAATTAGAAGAAGTTACAGGTGAAAACGTTGACACAAAAGTCTTTTTTATTCAACAAATTTTCAATTTATCCTATATTTAACGGTTAGTTTCTATAAAAAAACCTTGATGGATCTACAAAAACCTAAATTTTGCTGTATTTTGGCTCATTTCTGTGACCCCTCCAGGGGAATCCACAAACCCTGAGTACCTTCAGAATCCCCATGATGTTGGAAGAAAAGGACGCAAATTTGGCGTGGATACCTTATGTGGTCAAAAAGTTTCAGGGGCTCAGTGCGCACTACCCCAAATAGCCAATAAAGGGTGTGGCACAGGAGGGGAAAAGGCCTGACAGCGAAGGGGTTAAGGCCAATTATTCCCAAATCCCCACATGTAACATACAGAAAAGCATTTTCCATGAGGAATGCATTGTTATATAGGAGTACAGAATTGAAAAGACAGGCGACGTAGTTACAGCAGATCTTGGACTTTCATAGATGTCATAAATGCAAAGCATGTGCCCATGGTGTGAATGCCAGCGAGTATATGACACCAGTCAGTCAAATACCATTCAAGATAAGGGGGTAGTTCAATTGTAAGACTGACCATGCAGTTTACGTATTTTCTTGTTAATGTGGCCTACAATATATAGGCAGCATGATTTTGCAGGTGATTGCAGGATACTCAGTGGCGTAACATAAGCCCCCGTAGCCCCCATGGTGCGGGGGCCCCGAACTTCGGGGGGCACCCTCAGCAAATGTGGTAGGTGGTGGGCTGGGGAGGGGGGGCCCCTCCATGCACTTTGCAGGGGACCCTCTCAAGTGTTGTTATGCCACTGAGGATACCGCAACATTCGAGAGCAGTGAGAAACAAGGATTGGCCGTATCCTGTTGCCAGACATGTTCATCATCTCCATAACAGCAACCCTTGATGTTTGGCTTATTATGCAATTTATGTAGTCCCAACACCACTGAGGGGAGACAATCGGGAACGAGTACTTAGACAATTGGAATCTTGATACAGTGTCAATTTAGATACCAAATTTCTCAACTGTTTAAATACTGAGGAGGAGACATATTATTTTCTGTACATTTTGGCCATTATAACAACATCCCTTAGTTAGTTACACTGTTAGGATGTCGGTGACCAAATCTAATAATGGTGAAGGGTGCAATTATGAGATAGTGTTTAGTGACAATACAGTATTTATGCAACATAGAATAATAATTTGAGTAATCATGTATAAGTATGCACAGAATTTGTTTTTTGACTGGTTAATTTCAAAGACAATATTGTGCATTTAAGCTGCTACTTTATTGTCCAGTTATCCATGTATCAGTGATCAAGTTATAATTTCCGTGTTTTACATTTTATTTGCATTAGCACTGAATTGCAGATATATGAAAAATAATTGTTGGTCTTTGACCCCAAAACTTTGCCGGATATACAGATATTATGATGCATTTATGCCGCCACTTTATTATTACATTATATATACACCAGTGAAGATATTGTAATTTTAGTTTTTTTAACTTCATTTGCAGTAATGACCTATATATATATATCCATATATTACCTACTGGCGGTTGCCAGTAGGTAGTTATAGTTAGGACCCCTTTTCCATAGGAAATCCGCAACATTCTATTTTGAATAACTTTGGCACCGGTCGATGAATCCTCGCGAATTTCTCAAAATAGGTGGGGCGCTACGCTCCGCTCCTACCCTGAAAGTCTCGGGGGGATTCGTCAAGCGGGGGCTGAGATAAAAGGGGGGTCCCAAAACGCATTTTTCCCATGCATTTTTCCATAGGACCTTTAGACAGAGCTACAGCCCGAACGGCTGAACAGAATTACTAGAAATTTGGCAGAGAGGTAGTCCCTAGGTCAAGGAAGTGCCTTTTGTAGGTTTGGTGTAAATCTGTTCAGTAGATTCTGAGAAAATAGCCTTTAAATCAATATATATATCTGAGCCCGCTTATGGTACGCTTACCGTACGCTTACCGTACGCGTACGGTGGCGTGCGCGAGCGCGATTCTGATTGGCTCTTAGATCTTAGTAAACATTCGAATCGGCCGAAACCAGGAAGCGGCGTCCGCCATTTTGTCTCTCGCACTGAGTGTTTTTTATCAAACATGATGCCCTAAAACATGTTACGGGGCTGTTTTGACAACTCCCTCCCACATAGTCATGTTGAGGGTGTCCCCAAACATCCCCCAAGAGCAAAAACGGTTTTATTTTTTTTTCGGCAATTTCGCCGTGTACGCTTACCGTACGCTTACCGTACGCGTACGGTAAAAAAATATAAAAAAAACAAACACTATCCACACTTACCCCACCCCCTGTGCTTTTGGTGGCCGCAGGCCACCAAATGTGCAGGGGTGATTACTTTTGAAAAAAAACGAGATTTTGGCAACATGAAATTATAAAATAGAAATAAAAAAAACACTATCCACATTGACCCCACCCCCTGTGCTTTTGGTGGCCGAAGGCCACCAAATGTACAGGGCTTATTAAAGTTGATAAAAACCGTGCACGGAACGAACTGCGTTAAGTGGGCGCGCACGCCTCGAATGGCGTAAAGTAACTTAGCATTTAAAAAACCGTACAAATTCACTGAAAAAACCATAGGTTTCACACACGTTATAGTTAGGAATTAGCATTTAAAAAACCTTGCAAATTCACTGAAAAAACCATAGGTTTCACACATGTTATAGTTAGCGGAAATTTTACTGATAAAAAACCAATGAAATTGCCCCGTTATAGTTAGTGCTGGCAACTATAACTCACGCGACCGCAATCTTCTGCTGATGACATATGTGTCTTTATAAAAAAAAATATTTGTAATATATGTATAGCTAAAAATGTATGGAAGAAGACATGGGCAAATAAGTGTCTAAATACAGTATTAGCATCAGAAGAGGATTGCGGTCGCGTGAGTTATAGTTGCCAGCACTAACTATAACAAGGCAATTTCATTGGTTTTTTATCAGTAAAATTTCCGCTAACTATAACATGTGTGAAACCTATGGTTTTTTCAGTGATATATATATGGATATTGATCATTGACATGTCACCATTAAGAATTGCACTTCTTTGATTTTGAGAATGAAAAGATAAAAGACATAGAAAATCAGACTTTCGTCATTGTAACTGGACAGTTGGATGTTATACGAAAGCAATCATGATGGTGCCTTGCATATGTGAGCAAGGCCACTGTGTGACTGAAATGCATAATGGCAGAATATTATGCAGAATAAACTGAGTGGAAAGTTATTGGTGTCTGCGCCTGATCGTTAGTGGACTTGTGGACAACGGGCTGTGTATTCATATATACATATATTTATATACATATATGTAATATGTTCGGTCAACGAATAATAATTTAAGAGATTACCTAATGAATAATATCGGCTCCACATCTGTAATCTATGCCTGCAACGCGCTCAAAGTTTTTTGCAGAGGTTATACGCTGAGTTTTGCAATACATCAACAGAAGGAATGGCATGCCATTGAGGCTCAATGGCGTTCTTCTCGTAGAGAGATGTTATGTTATGTTATTGATATTTTTAGAGCACTCTGCTACCCTGAGGTGTCCTGGCGCTATGCACTACCTGCCAAAGGAGAAAACTGAAACAGTTGGCTGGAAAGATCATCTAGGAGAATAACCAAGTTTTGAATCCCTTTCTAAAGGGAAGAAGTTCTGTTGAGTTCCTAAGATGAAAAGGAAGGCTGTTCCATGCCTTAAGGGCGCAATGGCGAAAACTAATACGACCCCAGCTAGTTTTATTGTAGCGGGGGAGGATAGCGAGTCTGGATTACAGGGAGCGCAAAGCTCTCCCCGGCACATACCACTGAATTTAATGTCTCAGGAAGTCAGGGCCCATGCCATTAAGAGCTTTGAAGACTATACACATGGCCTTAAACTGAATCTGTGATGCCACAGGAAGCCAGTGAAGAGATCTGAGTCCCGCCCTTACAGAAATGAACCTGGGTGTGCCAGTGAGCATTCTAGGTGCCGCATTCTGCACGGTCTGGAGTCTGGACAGGTGTTTTTTCTGGATGTTAATATAGAGACTATTGCAATAGTCCAGCCGCGACAGAATGAGTGCAGTAACGGCAGTTTTCAGGCAGTCTTCTGGGAGGAGGAATTTAACTTTACGTAAGATTTTGAGCATAAAAAAGCAGGATGAAACAACCCTGCTAGTGCTAACCTGATCATCAAAAGACAATTTCGAGTCTATGAGCACTCCAAGGTTTTTTGTCTTTATCGCCAGAACAGGAGGCCCTCCCATTGTAATCGCCCACCAATGCGGTGTCCAGAAGTTGCCCGTGTTCCCATAGAGTATAACCTCGGTTTTTTCTGCATTAAGTTTGAGGCAGTTTGATGCCATCCAGGCAGCAATTGCCTGAATACAGTTGTGACACTTTAAGGCAGTCTCAGCCTCTGACCCCTTTTGGATTGACAACACAATTTGCGTGTCATCCTCGGAGGAGGACAACTGGAATCCAAAGGATTTAATCAGGGGTGCCAGCAGAGTGACATATATATTAAATAATGTCGGGCTGAGCGAAGACCCCTGTGGGACTCCACATGGGAGAGAAAAGGGCAAGGAACTGTCTCTACCGAGGTCCACAGTTTGTATTCTGTTAGCTAGGAACAATTTCAGGAGGTCCCAGGCCTTGCCATTAACCCCGACTGCTGATAAACGGTCCATCAGAACTTCGTGATGGACCGTATCAAATGCGGCCGAGAGATCCAGCATAATAAGTATGGCAGCGCTACACTGATCTAAGGCCTCCCTGATCTCGTCCGTAGATTTTATTAGTGCCAATTCAGTGCTATGTTCAGCCCGAAATCCAAACTGCGTAGTGTCTAGAGACAAGTTAGTCTGAAGGAACAGGCTAAATTGACCATTCATGGCCCTTTCAATCATCTTACCTGGGAAGAGGAGACGAGAGATGGGTCTATAATTGCTCGGATCTTTTGGGTCTAAATTAGATTTTTTGAGCAGTGGGAGAATGGAGGCAATTTTCCAGGAGGCTGGGAAATGACCGGTTTTAAAAATGGAGCAGAACAATGGGGTAAGGGCTTCCCCAAAGATACCTGGGACAAGTTTCAGTACTGAGACTGGGCAGGGGTCCAACGGGGAGCCGGATCGAATCTCGGAGAGAAGCTTGGTGATTCCAAGCTGACCTAGAGATGTAAAATGATCAAATATAAAGGAGGGTCCACTAGGCTCTAAGCGCTCTCTTGGCACTACCTCGTTGGTAACTATAGGCATAAATGTAAAGGAAGAGAAAATATTTTCAACCTTTTGTAGAAAAAAGGCAGCCATTGCTTCCAATCTTAGGACTAGTAGAGAGATGGTTTTGAACAGCTCTTTGGACGAGGAGCCAGCACCTCTAATCTGTTCCCCAAAGTAGGTCTTTTTCGTTTCAAATAGCAATTTTTTATAATTAGCCAGGCCAAAGAACAAAATTTGGCACAAAGCATAATCGATCAAGACTGGCAAAGATTCACAGAGTTCTCAGAGCAATAGGTAACCTTGCAAACACTCTTGGGCCAAGCAAATGTTAAATTTTGAGAATAATGAGGAGATGGGGCAGAGTAATTGCTATCAGGATAAAAGATGGAGCCAGTGGGATTGTTGTACAGACGATTATAAAGGACAAAGGGAAACAGATCGATGATCCGTCGGAAATCAGGGAGGATTTTAGGAGATGTTATCAAATCCTCTATCAGGAGGATTATGTTGCTTCTAAAGAGCCTGTTAATACGTTTTTAGACACATTTTATCACAGCAAACTGAGTCAGCTACAGCGTTTAACGATGGAGGAGCCCATCACTTTGCTTGAAGTTGAAATGGCAGTAGGCATAGGCCAGTTATTAAAGGGCAAAGCGTCTGGGCTAGATCAAATTCCCTTGGAATTCTATGAGGTTTTCTCACAAGTTATCACACCAGTCCTTCAAGATCTTTTTAATTCCTTTTATTCTTTGAGTAGTGTGCCATGCTCTTGGGGGCAAACTAACATTGTCATCTTTCCTAAAAAAGGGAAGGATCCCACAGACTGTGGCTCCTATCTGCTGATATCTTTGAGAATGTAGATTCAAAGCTCTACACTTGGATATTGGTCAATAGGTTATCTCTGGTGATCTCTGGTGATCTCTAGCTTAGTTGATCGAAACCAGCATGGGAAAATTAGTTTTTTTTTTACAATGTTTGAGGTGTGCAATGGATTCTGGGTAACAGAACCTGGTGGGAACCACACAAGTCACCCCATCCTGGATTCCCCTTGGTGTCTAGTTTAAAAAAATGTATAGGTTTACTAGGTTTCCCTAGGGCCCGGCAAAGCTAGGGTTCAAAATCCACAGCTAGGCACTTTCCAAAAAAACGGTCAGTTTTCACTGTAAAAATGTGGTGTGTCCACGTTGTATTTTGGGCCATTTTCTGTTGCGGGCACTAGGCCTACCCATACAAGTGAGGTAACATTTTTGTCAGGAGAGTTTGGGGAATTTGGGGTGGGTTGAAGTTTGGGGATCCATGCAGATTCCAGAACTTTGTCATCATAGAAATGTGAGAATTTTTATTTTTACAAAGTTTGAGGTTTGCAAGGGATTCTGGGTAAAAGAATCTGGTGAGAGGCACACAAGTCACCCCATTCGAGATTCCCCTTGGTGTCTAGTTTTAAAAAATGTACAGGAATGCTAGGTGTCCCCAGGTGCTCTAGGGCCCAAAATACACCGGTAGGCACATTGCTAAAAAAAGGTCAGTGCCTAGTTTCCTTCTGCTGCTCTGGGGCAGCAGATAGGGGGCTATTGACCTGATATACCCCAAGGGAAGCAGAAAGACTGTGACTAGTTTTTTGGGGGGTTGGAGGCATTGTTATGCCCATTCTGGGCAGCCCCCAACACTACGTACAAAAAAGTCAGTGCAATCCCTGGCGCCTAGTGGGCCTTCTGCCCCCCATTGAGGGAAGATCGGGGCTATTGCCCCCACCTGCATCCTGTGGGGGCAGAAAGTCTGTGGAATTTTTTTAGGGGTTGGGGCATTGGCATGTCCATTCTGGGCAGCCCCCACCCCTAACTTTGAGAGAAAAAAAAATCCCTGGTGCCTATTGGACTTTCTGCCATCCTGCCTCCAGGGGGGCAGATAAGGGGCTATTTCCCCATCTACCTCAGGGGGGCAGAAAGACTGTGGCAATTTTTTGGGGGTGAAGGCATTGGCATGCCCATTCTGGGCAGCCCCCACCTCCATGTATATAAAAAAAGAATCCCTGGTTCCTAGTTGGCTTTCTGCCCCAAAGTGCCTCCTAGGGGACAGAAAGACTGTGGCATTATTGGGGGGGGGGGGGGTGGCTGGAGGCATTGGCATGCCCATTCTGGGCAGCATCCACCCCTGACCTATACAAAAATAATACCTGGTGTCTAGGGTGCTTTTGGCCCCCCCAGGGGAACAGAAAGGCTGGTTATGGCAAAATAAAATGGGGGGAGCAAAGCCCTTGCCCAAAGGGCCGCACCCCCTCCCTGGTCGCTAGTGGGTGGATCCCTGCTGGGGTATCACCCTCCTGGGGTGGTCCCCAAGCAGGGATCCACTAGGAAAGGGTATCGTTGGAAAGGGGAGATTCTCCCCTTTCCAACAATACATCTCCCATGTGTTTCGGTGCTCGGGGGCTGAGATACTGTGAAACTGAAACGCTTGTGGTAATGACGACAGCATGTGTGCGATCGTCATTACAAGGAAAACATAAAAAATGCCTTGGGAGGTTGGGGAAGCTCTTCCCCATAACCCAAGGCAAAAAAGTAAAATAGGAAATCCCTCTGCTGTTTACAGCAGAGGGCTTTTTTGCAAGTGTGCTCATGACGGAATGGTTGTGTCATGAGCACACTTGCACATGTGTTCATGACGGAACCATTCCGTCATGAGCAAAGAAGAGGTTAAAGTATTCACACATCTGCTAGAAGTCTCAGCCTTACGTACAATAGTCAGAACATCATCCAAACAGGCATCAGCATTGATCCATAAAGGCTCTTGGAATACCGGATGTGAAGTGTGCATTACCACCTGATCACTAAAAAGGTCCTCTAACAGTCCTTCAAAAGCACAATCTATGGCTAACTTTTTAACTCACTCATGTAGTCATCAATAGATTCCTTTTTAAGTTGTTTCCTCTGAAAAAACTTATAGCATGTGATGCTAATACAAACCTATGGGGCAAAATACTTATCAAGATTAGCTAACGCAAAATGGTAAACACATTACTTTCTCCCTCAACAACAACTGGCTTGTTCATTTGATTGTTCATTTTGGGACGCTGCGGGCCTAAAAAATGCAATAAAATATATTTCTTATGCACAGCACACATCTTACCATCAGAATTAACCACCTGATATGATTAATAAAATACTCCTTCCATTCTGTACATCTTAGAGCTGATTCCGATCCTGCTGGCCAGAAAGCCTGGGGAAGACTCAGGGAAATTGTTGACTTAATTTTTACACCCTCTTACTTTTGAGGGAAAATAAAATAATTGTGGAATTGTTCAGTGTATGTAGTACCTGACACTGTCCTATCTTCACCACAAAATGAATACGAACATGCAGAGCAAAACTGAGATGGGGTGAGAAAAATAAAATCCTGGTTTTTACATTAAAAAAAATCCCCTTCAAGTCCACGATCTGCTTTATTAGCTCACACAAGGTTGAAACCCAAAAGAACTGCTCCCATGTAATTTCCTCCTGCAACTCAAGTGAGTTGCATTGTAACATGTGAAGCAGTAACAAAAAAATGCCAGGAATGTTAGGAATGAATTGTGCCTTATCCAATATGGCCGCTGTGCGTGCTCAGAAACACCTCCGTAAGATGTATGATGTATGCGCGTGCAGGAGAATGCACAAATTAGAGCCATGGCATCCAAACTTTCTGACATGCTCCTCAGAGAGTGTGACGTATGCATTTGCAGACACACACACGAATCAGAGCCAGTGACGTCCATGGCCAAGAGTGTGAGGAGGCTTTCTCTGGGCAAGAATTATTTTAAAAAAATGCAACTTAACCCCAAAGTTAGTCATTAACAAGTTGCCACTGTAGCTCACAGGGATGTTCACAGCCCTGGATAACTGCGAGTACTTCCGACGCTGAAGCTCTTGGGGAGGTTCATGGCCCTCGGACTTCTAAACAACACAAGACACTAAACACTGCCTGCTCTTCTCTTTCTTGGTTACTTTTTTAGATCCCACTAGTTGCCATTTTTGTTAAGATAGGATCCGAGGTGAAGTGTAGATTATCAATTATTTTATTGTTACAAAGAGCAGGCAGATACGTGAATATAGCCTCTTTGTGGCTCCCTCATTCCCCACCAACTGTCACCCTTGGAGCCCTGCCACCACTGTTCCATATTCCATGCACATGATTCCTGCCTATAACATTCTTCTACCTAATACAATTCTACACTACATGTATACTACAATAGACATAACAAGAATGTACCATTCTTGCAGGGTTCTTCCCCGTCCTGGGCAGGTGGCACCATCTTAGTTTTCCTGTATGACCTTTCCAAGATGGTGCCTTTCCTATTGTTTCCTATGGGCAATTTCCCAATCCAAGATGGTGACCATTTGCTTCCTGTAGTTTGTTTCCTGTTCCTGGTCATTTTACAGTACAGAGGTCTGTCATTCTTTGTCAGCTGTGTGTCACAAATGTCCTTGTTCTGTGTACCTGCTCCTAATTAGTTCCTTAAGTTCTTACTAGTTATTCTGCTTGTGTCCTTGTTCCAGGCTGGTCTTCTCAGTGTCTCTAGCCCTTCTGGATTCCTCCAGAAGTGGTTCCTTTTCTTGGGCATCTGCTGACGGAAATATCTTCCTGTTGGCAGGGTGGCTTCAAGAAGGGATCACCCTTTCTTAAATGCAATAATGTCCAGGATATGAAGTCGACCACAAAGAAATTCAGAGCCCAAGAACAGTATTAACTGAAGTAAGAAGAAACATTTTCCTACAATTATTAACATTACAACTGACTGGGCCTTTAGGAAATTGGGTTGTTGGTTGATTGGCGCATGAGCCCTGGTCAAGCAGCAACCACAATCCTTGTCTGGTCGAGGCATAATCCAACCCTAAATTAACCTGTGCTCAACCCTCTGGCAGCAAAGAGCAGTCAGGCTTAACTTAAAGGCAATGTGTAACATATTTGTGCAACACTTCAAACAGTAATACAGTGAAAACACCACACAAAAGGAATCAGACACCAAGTTAGAAAAATACAACTTTCCTTAATACATAAAATAAGACCAAAATAAGAGTCTACTCTGGAAATCTGGTTGTGCTGGAATGGGACAAATTCACAAGTTCAGGCCTACTGCAATGGAGCATGGGCTGGACACAGTACCGTACAGTACAGCACAAAGTACCTTAAATTCTGTTTTGTGGATCTGTATCTGCATTTAAGATGTGTTGCGCAGCCGAAGCAATTCATCGATTCGGAGATACAGAAAGGCTGCGGTGCGAGGTCCTGCATCGTCATCGAGGAGTCCCCTTATGAAGGTCTGAGAGTTGAAGTCCGGCATCAAGGATGTGTAGTGGACTCGAGGTGATGCATTGGTTGTGATGCTGCAATGCTGAGTCAATCTTTGTGTTTGCCACCAATGAGGGATGGGAGGGCCTGTGCGGAGAAACCTGTAGAGATCATCAGCAATGGTGTGGTCTGTCCCAGGACAGTGCTCCACCATATTGTCCAAGCCCCGTAGGGAGATGAAGCACCTAAAGAGTTTGGGATTCTTACCCCTGATCTACATTAGCCAGCTGAGGGATCTGTGGTCTGTCTAAATCTGGAAGTGAGCACTAAACAGTACCGAGACCACTGCAAAGGCTTCCCTCTCTATTGCACTCCACCTCTGTTTCGAGGGAAGTAACCTCCTACTGATGATGGCTACAGGTTGATCAATACCCCCTTCATTCAGCTGTGAGAGCACAACCCCTATGCCACATGCTGAGGTGTCCTTCTGGGCAATTAATTATTTGGAGAAGTCAGCGGCTCTGAGCATGGGTGCTGTCTGATCCACTGTCTGGGCTGCTTCTTGGAAGTCAGCACTGTCAAGGATACAACAATGGTGCCATACCCCTGGTCGAATCTCATGTAATGACCAGTGAGCTCTAAAAAGGCTCTCTCTTCTGCCTGGGTCTTTCGATCTTGGCTCAAAGGGGCTGTACCTTACCTCCTCCCGTTTGGTGACCTAAGTGGATACTGAACTCTGCCCTATCTGGCACTTCCTGGCCTTGATAATCAGGCCTGCCCTCTGCTGAATCACTTACTTGAGGTGGCACAGGTGGCCATCCTATCTAGATCTGAAGACCTCTTTGTTATCTAGATAGGAGGTTATCCTAGAAGTTCTCCAAACCAGCAAAGACCTGGTTGACCAACCTCTGGAAGGCGGCAGGAGCTTTCTTCAATCCAAAGGACATTACCTGGAACTGAAAGTCTCATTCTGGGGTAGAGAATGTGGACCTATTTTTGGTCCCCTCAGTAAGGTAATCTGCCAGCACCAAGATGTTAAGTTAAACATGCTGAAAAATTTGTCAGCTCCCAACCGATCTATGAGCTCATCAGCTTTGGGGATGGGGTGCACGTTAGTCCTGGTGACTGCATTAAGCCCGCAGTAACCCACTCAGAACCTTTGTTCTGGGGTGGCACCTGGAGGAGCAACCTTGAGGACCAACACCACTTGGCTGGACAAAGGGCAGTTTGAGGGTTCAATACCACCTAATTCCAGCATTTTGGAGACTTCCTCCTTAATGCTGACTCTCACCCTACCAGACAACATATACATGTTACTCTTTAGAGGCAGACTGCCTGTAGTATCAATATCATGGGTGCACCATGTAGTGAGCCCTGGGTAAGGGAGAGAGGCAAACTGCCCGACAGCCTGTCCTCCTGGATTTAAGATCAGACATAACCCACGGGAGGGAGCTAGAGGAGGTGGGGTCAGCCTTATATTTAGGGAGTCGCTTGATGTCTCAGTGCTTGACACCAAGCGCATTTTGGACTGCGAAACTCTGGCCTTCTCCTTGAAAGGGCATGGAGGAACTCTCTACTCTGGGCTGCTGTGCTACTGGCCCCCTGCCAGCTCTTTATCAGCAGTACCAGAGCTAATTGATTCAATCTATGAGCTCTCTAATACCCATGCTAGGACTTTGCTTCTGGGAGACTTTAACCTGTGTTCGGATGGTCCTACAAGGTCGGCTCTCTCGGATTTGACTCAGGCTTGTAGCGATATTCATCTGCAGCAGCTGGTGCACTCACAGACCCACATTAAGGGTCACATTCTTGATCTGGTCTTTGCCGATACTAGCCAGGTTGTGGTTCGGGATATTCTTCCGCAGTGTTGGACGGACCATGCCCTGGTCCTTTTCTCCGTGGCATGTCCCATGGCTCCAACCGGGAATGGAAGTACTGGCATTAAGACCAGGATGAGCAGACAGTGGTCAAGGTTACTTAGACAATCCAGCCTGCCGTCCCTGCTGGCCGGGGAATCCCCCCCTTTAGGGGTTTCTGTGGATGCAAGCTACGAGAGCCTTAGTCAGAAAATTGTTAACTCCTTAGAGGTGCTGGCTCCTCTGCGCAAAATTAGGAATAGATCCAAGACTGCTATGCCGTGGTTCACTGCGGAGTTATCGCATTTGAAGCTCTGCTGTAAACGCGTGGAGCGAGCCTGGAGGAAACACTATTTAGAACCCGATAAAGCCCTTTTTAAGCAGGCCTTGTTGACCTATAAAATGCAGATTAAAGGCGCCAAAGCACGTTTCCTGGAGGAATCGCTCTTGAATGCACCGAACAAAACGCAGGCCTTGTTTAAAATTGTTGGGGATCTTTCTCGTCCTGCTTCTGTGGCTAACGACATTCCTGCCTCCCAAGCTTTATGTTCCTCCTTAGCGCAGGCGTTCGAAGATAAGATCGCTTTGATCCTAAGTAAGCTTGCTCCTACAACTACAATTGTTACTCAGCCCGTACTTGGCTCCACTTTAGCGGCCGAAATGGAGGCAGTAAGGGTAGTTGGTAGTCAGGCACAGCTGGATAGTTTTCCCCTTCCGTCTTTTGAGGAGTTTTGTCTGCTGGCTAACAGTATATCCTCTGGTTCTCCTTTAGACCCATTGCCTCACAAATATTGGAAAGTATTCCAGACGGAGCTTTTTCCTCCGCTGTATGCTATCTGTTGCCAGTCTCTTTCTTTGGCACGTGTTCCAAAGTGTTGGAAATTAGCAGTGGTCTCACCTTTATTGAAGAAGGAAACTTTGGATCCCACCTGTCCAGCGAATTATAGACCTATATCGCTGCTTCCTTTTCCCATTAAGATTCTGGAGAAACTGGTTACTAAACATCTGTCCAGTTTCCTGGAGACCAACTGCTGCTTGGATGCGTCTCAATATGGCTTCAGACCAGCACACGGCACGGAATCGGCCCTGGTGACCGTGTTGGACGATCTTCGTTCGCGAGCCGACATTGGGCGAGCGGCCTTTTTAGTGCTGCTCGAGATGTCGGCCGCTTTTGACACGGTCAACCATGACATCTTGGTCAGAAGACTTGAGGATACAGGGGTGAAGGGCTCGGCTCGCGATTGGCTGTTTTCCTATTTGGGAGACAGACGCCAGGTAGTGGCCTTGCCACCATTCCAGTCGGAGATTAAAACAGTTGAGCAGGGCGTACCGCAAGGGTCTGCCATCAGCCCTATACTGTTTAATCTTTATCTTCGCCCTCTGGTGAGCTTGATTAAATCATTTGGCATCTCGGTCATTAACTATGCCGATGATACGCAGCTCATCTTTTCCATCGAGGGCAAAGATGCGGTGTCGCTGGAGACTTTCCATCAATGTATGGCGTCAACTGCGGACTGGTTGAGGCAGAATTCTCTGCAGTTTAACAGCTCTAAAACAGAGGTCTACACTGCTCGCTGGACCACATCCCTCGGCCACTGCCTCCTGATTTTTGGCCTGCCTCTTTTCAGGAAGTTCCTTCTGCAGCAGTATCTGCCAGGAACCTGGGCGTTGTGTTTGGGCCTGATCTCCAATTGGATCTTTTTGTAAATAAAACCGTGACCACCTGCATGATGTTGCTACGCATGCTGTGGAAGATACTTCCGCTGCTGCCCATGTTCGCCCAGAAGTGGTTCGCGATACCATTTTGAGTAGGTTAGACTACTGCAACGCACTACTCCTGGGAGCTCCAAATAAATTGTTGGCCAAGCTACAACGCGTGCAGAATATGGCAGCCAAGCTAGCCCTGTCCCGTCGTCGATCTGATTCTTCATCTATGGCGCTAGCCGATCTTCACTGGCTACCGGTTTCACAGCGAGTTATCTTTAAGGCGCTTTGTTTGGTGTTTAAGGGACTCCATGGGCAAGGACCTGCTCCACTGCAGGAGCTGTTCCAGTGGTATGTGCCCACTCGTTCCCTTAGGTCACTGTCAGCACATCTTGTGGTAGTCCCAAAGGTATTGAGGGCTTGGATGGGCGGCCGAGCTTTTGGTTTCGTGGCGGCCAAACATTGGAATTCTCTCCCTTTGCTATTGAGAAGTTCTGGGGAGTTTCCCTCTTTTAAGAAGGAACTAAAAACGTTTCTCTTTCCTAGGTCTGTTTAATTTCACCTGACTGCTATGTGTGGTGTTGGTATAATTGTCTAAAGCGCCAGGATACCCTTCGGGTGACAGTACGCGCTATATAAATACGCCATACATACATACATACATACAACTGGCGGCCGTTTTTTTGTTATTCTAGGGTCAGTGTAGGGGAGAGGCTGACACCCTCCACTGACCCATCCTGCTCCTTGGAAGAAAAGAGATCGGGAGGCATCTCTCTCTCCTCCTCCACTTCATTATCCAGGATCAGGAGCATGATTACCTCAGACCTCTCAAAGTGAGGTTTGATGCGATTGACAAGCAAAAACCTTAAAAAGTTCCTGAGAGTCTTGAGGCCCACCAGGTAGGGAATCTCATGCTTGCCCTCTTTCACCTTGTAATACCTAGACCAATCGTCTGGCAGGGCCCTGGGGTCCACTGTCTCCAGCACCCACACATTTTGATCAGGTTGAATATCATTGTTTCATGACCTCATGGATGGCTTGTAGATTCTCTTTGGCTTTTTTCCAGAAGTGCTTCATCTGGGTACGAAGTGCCAGCATGTAGCTGACCACATCCTGGGGGGGCCTGTCTGGGAGCTTACTTCTGGCCCACCTTCACTAGAATGAGAGGTCCTCCCTCAAGGAGCCCGTACAGAAGTTTAATGAGGCTGAAGCAAATCCCCTTTTGCTGTGCCTTTCAATAAGCAAACAAAAAGCATGACATGAGGACATCCCTCTTCCACCTCAAGGACTCTGATAGGTCCATGATCATGCCTTTGGGGGGGAAAACATCCATTACAACGCAGTCAATTCAACACACTACCTTTACAACGAGGCTGTCACAATGCAACTGCTTTTAAATCACATGCCATTAAAACACAGCTATTACAATGCATGTCACTACAACGCATGCCATTACAACACATTATAAGGTAAGTAATGGGGATTTTTTAAGTTTTAGGGTGGGTATGGGTTTTGGGGTGAATGGGAATAGTTATTTTTACCCTTACACTATCCAACACTTTCCCAACTGTTGCACTCACTGGAGCGGGAATAGTAATTTTTACCCCTACACTATCCAACCCTTTCCCTATTGTTGTACTGACTGGAGTGGGAATAGTAATTTTTACCCCTACACTATCCACACTTACCCTACTGTTGCACTGACTGGAGTGGGAATAGTAATTTTCCCCCCTACACTATCCAACACTTACCCACTGTTGCACTCACTGAAGTGGGAATAGTAATTTTTACCCCTACACTATCCAACACTTACCCTACTGTTGCCCTAAATGTATCATGCATTGTAATGGTATATGTTGTAACGGTATACGTTGTAATGGAATGCGTTGCAAATGTAGTTTCTAAAGATGCGTTGTGATGGCATGCATTGTAAAATCATGCGTTGCAATGGGTGTTATGATGTAAAAACCGCATTGTAAAAGCATGCGTTGTAAATGTTTGCATTGTAATGTCATACATTCCTTTGAGGATCTTGTTGAACCTTTAAACAAGCCTGTTGGTTTGAGGGTAGTAAGGTGGAGAGAACTTATAGGTTACCCCACACTCTTTCCACAAGGACTTCATGTATGCCGACATGAAGTGGTTACCATGGTCAGGTACCACCTCCTTGGAAACTCCGCGTGGGTAAACATCCCTATCCAGTCCATGGCCACTGCTGGTGCAGACACTAATCTCAGAGGTAGAGCCTCTGGGTACTGGGTGGCATGGTCCACCAAGAACAGGAAGAACCTGTTGCTAATGCCTGTCTCGGGGTCCAGAGACTGAATAATGTTGATACCCACCCATACAAAGGGAGTGCCAATGACAGAAAATGGCTACATGGGAGCTTTGTACTTCCCCTCCTGACTTGCCACTGGCCTGGCAGGTAGGGCATGAGCTGCAGAATGCATCTGAGGCCATCCTTATCTGTCGCCAATAAAAGTGGGTCACAAGCCTTTAGAAGGTCTTATCCTGCCCTAGATGAGCTACCAGGGGTACATCATGAATCAGTTTCAGCAGGAAGGCCCTATAGCACTGGGGGACCACCAAAAACGGGTTTCACCAGACTCAGGAACCATTCTTTCACAAAATCAGGTGATCACTAGAGGTGTTGCCAGCTGTCTGGGCCTGTGCCTGCTAACATAGGCCTTCAAGAGTAGGGCACTCGCTCTGCACCTTGTAGAACGTCTCTGTGGTATGCCCCCCTTACTGCTGCCAGTTCATCAGTTCATGTAAGTTCCCCAGGGTGGCAATGCTCCCCCCTGTAGGTTCCAGGGTGTCACTCTCAGGCTCAGCATCCTCCTGGACCATGGGAGTTACAGAAGCGGGTTTCCCATGCTCCTTGCCCTTCTTCTTTTTAGCAGGCTGCTGGGTCATTCTTCCAGTACAGAAAAAGAATGGTCCTGGACCTATCTTTAAACATCAGATGCTTCTAAAGACAGTGATTGTTCAACACAGACTTTAAGCATCCAACCAGTCAGCTCACGGTTACATAGAATCAAACTAATTAAGATATATAGATGTGCAACAACTATTAATTTTCAAGAAAAACATATATTTATTGAGCACCAAGTCAATATACATTAATTGTATGGCTTCATCACAGTTTAAAAGAGAACAGAGAGAAAAAGGTTGCTCCAAGAGAACGTGCAATAAAGAGTGCTCAAGTGTCAAATGAACGAGGAAAGATTTTCCCGAAACAAAATAGGGGCACAGATTAAGCAAATGAAAATATGATTGATGATAATTAATCAATCTCTAAGGCCTGGCCAGTAGTGCTACAATGTCCAATTTCAATTTCTCAATACGATTCACAACCAGTGAAATGATGATGGTGGAGAAGTGTGGCTCAATGATTAGAGCAGCAGACCCTGATGCAGAGGTCTAGCCCGGGACCAGGGTTCAATTCCCCGCATTGGCGGGTCTTGGGCTCAAAAATTCCACGGACCTGATAATTCTCACCTCGGTGCCTATTCCAATCATGGAGTCCCACTCTGCAACTCTGGGCAATAGCTTGCTTAATCTCCACAACGGCCCCCACAACGCTAAGGATGCCTGGCCTCCACCTTGGGGGTGCCCAGGAGTGGACGCCTCACAGGGAAAGCCAGGATGGGTTCCACAGCGGTATTCGTACAAGCACCTTGAGACCCTTGCGGGTGAGTAGTGCGCTATACAAGTATCAATTTACAATTTTATGTATCTTCTTGGGCTGGATGGGGGGATAGGGCCATATGGTCCAGGCCTGCTGGAAAATGGCATTGATGTTTCGACCCGACTTAGGGGCAAGAGAGGAATTTTAAACCTCAGCCTGCGGGTCTTCTTCAGGACATTGGGGTGGGGGGCAGAGGGGCACCCTCTATCAATTGTTGGCATCTATATTGTCCAGTGTGATCACCCGCCTCAGCGTTGCAGTAGGGTACCTGTGGACTCCGTAATTATATATAAATTGGGATCCTTTTATATATGCCGATACCGAGACGGAGAGAGGACCTTAAGACATGTGCTACGAGCTAGTGATTAATTCACAAATGGCACACGATCCAATTCAGTTTCTGCACCGCTCTACCAATGCAGATGAGGATCCCCTTTTACATATAATTACGGAGTCCACACGTACCCTACCGCAACGCTGAGGTGGGTGGTCACACTGGACGATATACATACCAACAATTGATAGAGGGTGGCCCCTCTGCCCCCACCCCCATGTCCTTAAGAAGACCCGCAGGCTGAGGTTTAAAAGTCCCTCTCTTGCCCCAAGTCGGGTCTAAACGTCAACGCCCTTTTCCAGCAGGCCTGGACCATATGGCCCTATCCCCTCCATCCAGCCCAAGAAGATACATCAATTCACTGGTTGTGAATCATATTGAGAAATTCAAATTGGACATTGTAACACTACTGGCCAGGCCTTAGAGATTGATTAATTATCATCAATCATATTTTTATTTACTTAATCTGTGCCCTTTATTTTCTTTCAAGAAAGTCTTCCCTCGTTCATTTGACACTCGAGCACTCTTTATTGCACGTTCCTTTGGAGCAACCTTTTTCTCTTTGTCCTCTTTTAAACTGTGATGAAGCCATACAATGAATGTATGTTGACTTGGTGTTCAATAAATATATGCTGTTCTTGAAAATGAACGGTTGTTGCACATCTATATATCTTAATTAGTTTGGTTTGATTTTGATTTTGATTTTGATTTGGGATTTGTATAGCGCACGATTGCCCTAGGGCGTCTAGGCGCTCAGCGGAGGGGGAAGCCGGAAAAAGGTGCCTTAGTTTGAGAACAGCCATGTCTTTAAAAGATTTCTGAAGCCGAGCAGTGTTGGGCAGCTTTTGATATTTAGTGGGAGCAAGTTCCATAGCCTCACAGTACCCAGTATAAAGCTTCTTCCTCCCCAGCTGGCTTTCCTAAATGTGGGTGTCTGGAGGAGTTTGCTCTGTGATGAGCGAAGTTGCCTTGAAGGATGGTACCAGGTAAGGTGCTGTTTTAGGAAAGTTGGTCCATTTCCGTGTACAGCTTTATATGCTATGCACAGGGCCTTAAAGTCTATCCTTTTCTTAACAGGAAGCCAGTGGAGATTTTCTAAACCCTCAGAGACAGATTGAAATCTGGGGATGTCCAGTAGCAGCCTGGCGGCAGCATTCTGTGCACGCTGAAGTTTAATCATGTGTTGTTTCTGAAGGCCTAGATAAAGTGCATTACAGTAGTCCATTTTAGCCAAAGTTAGGACTATCACTAGCGTCTTTACAGCTACAGGGGGAATGAAGGAGCGCACTTTACGAATTGCTTTTAGGGTGATAAACACTGATGAGACGACTTTGTTGACCTGTTGCTTGAAGATCAGTCTGTTATCAAAGATAACACCCAGGTTCCTTACTTTCTGGACTGGAGTAGGGGCAGCACCCATACTGGGGGGCCACCAATTTGGTGACCAGAAGGATGTGTCGGAGCCCAGTAGGAGTACCTCAGTTTTAGAACCATTAAGCTACAAACAGTGAGTTTCCATCCAGTAATTAATGTGGGACATTCACTGGTTAAAGCGCTCGGCTGTCCCCTCTGGATTGCTCGAGATGGACACCATAATTTGGGTGTCATCAGCGTAGGACAGAATGGTGAAGCTGAATTGCCTGACGATCTTGGCCAACGGGGTCATGTAAAGGTTAAACAGGGTGGGGCTTAGCGAGGAGCCCTGTGGCACCCCGCAAGGCAAGGAAAACTCTTCTGATCGAAAGTCCCCTATCTGAACGTATTGATGTCTGTTGTTCAGAAAGGATTTGAGCAGTGTCTGGGCAGAGTTCTTGACTCCCAATTCTTGGAGCCTCCCAATTAAAATATCATGGTTCACGGTGTCAAAGGCCGCCGACAGATCCAGCAGGATCAAGGCGGCCTTGGCACCCGTGTCCAGTATGGCCCGAATCTCTTCTGCCGCCATGATCAGGGCAGTTTCCGTGCCATGACCTTGTCGGAAACCATACTGAGAGGAGTCCAGTATGTTTACTGATGAGATAAAAGTCGTTAATTGGGAGCTAAGGATTTTCTCCAGGATTTTGGATGGAAAGCGGATCCTTGCTATTGGTCTGTAGCTGTTATTGTCATTGGGATCTAGATTGGTCTTTTTTAGTAATGGAAAAATAGATATTAGTTTCCAGGCTTCTGGGAAGACACTTGACCTAATAATCTCTGTAAAGAGAATGCTAAGTTGTTCGCTTATTATGTTAGGTGCCATTTGGTATACATTGGGGGGACAGGGGTCAGATGGTGCTCCTGATTTGATAGAATTAATTACCTTCTCAACTTGCTCTGTGCTTGGTGGTTCAAACGAGTCTAAGACAGTGGGAGGGACTGAGAGTATTGTGGTGGGCATTGCTACCATGCTAACTTCCGTGTCTAAGAATGATTCGAAGATGATTTGTACTTTATTCTTAAAAAACCCTGCTAATTGGTTACAGAAGGCTGCGTCAATGTCTTTTTTTGTTGGTTCAGGAAGCTTGACAAGCTTTTTTAATGTTGAGAATAGTGCTTTGCTGGAGTTTCCTGCTTGTTGAATCTTTTGAAAGTACTTGCTTTTCTTTTCTAGTATCAATTTTTTATAGGTGTTCAAGGACTTAGAGTATAACGTTTTTTCCGTTGTTGAGTAGTTTTTTCTCCAGCACCTCTCTGCCTGTCTGCAGAGTTGTTTCTGTTTGCACAAGGCATCGCAGAACCAGGGTTCAGATTTTTTTACACGTTTGCTAGTTATGTTTTTTTCTGGTGCCAGTAGGTTCACTGCGGATTTGATCCAGTGAGAGAAATTATCCGTTGCTCTATTTGTATCGTGTTTCAGGTCAGGTAAAGAGGAAGACAGAGTGTGTTGCATTTGCTGGGGCCCAATGTTCCTCCAGTTGCGACCTCTGGTTGTCTTATGGGGTGTATGAGCCTTGGGGATATGATGTGTGGTAGTTATCGTGAACAGGATTGCTCTATGGTCTGACCAAGGGATTGGCAGGATTTCTTGGATTTGGAGGTGCGGGTTAGAAGTGAAAACCCATCCAAAGTATGACCGGCTTCATGTGTGGGGTGCAATACTTTCTGTTCCAGGGAACCATTGGACATCATCTCTATTAATGATGTTGAGTTATTATCATTTGGATTTTCAAGGTGATAGTTGAAATAGCCTAATATACAGTAATCATCTGAGTTGGTACTTGATTCTATCACTTGACTAATAATTTCCTCAAATATGCTTTTGCTTTTTGAACTTGGAGGTCTGTATACTAAAGTGCCATTACAGGTGTAGTTGGCACTCAGCTTGATTCTGAAGGAGAGTAATTCACAGTTGGGGTTATTTCCTGCTTCGGAGCCCTTGAGTTCCAATGCATTGTTGACTGTGATTGCTAGTCCACCTCCCCGTTTATCTTGTCTATCATTTTTGATGATAGAGAATCCTTGGGGTATAGCCATGGTTCTATGTAACTGTGAGCTGACTGGTTGGACGCCAAAATCTGTGTTGAACAATCACTGTCTTTAGAAGCATCTGATGTTTAAAGATAGGTCCAGGACCATTGTTTTTCTGTACAAATTGATACCCAGGTCTATGGACTCTTGGTTGGGTAACCCCATTTATTATATGGGCCATTCTTCCAAGCACCAGGTCCTCCTGATTACCCTCTCAGGTGGCTATGGACCATGTGGCTAGGCACACCCACTCAGACAACTCTAACATCTCCAAGTGCGACCTTTGCTCCACCTCCTTCTAGATTGCAGACCCGGCCCCGGCAGCAAGAAGGCCCCATGGTTCACCGACGAACTCAAGAGCTCCAAGAAGAACTGCCGAGCCCTCGAGAAAGTCTGGAGAAGGGAACCGACACCAGACAACAGGACCTCCTTCAAACTTGCCACCCGGAAACACCACCAGCTGATCCGCGCCGCCAAGAAAACAGCATTCAAAGACCGGTTGGACAACAACGCACACAACTGCAAGGAACTCTTCAACATCGTGAAAGAGCTTTCCAACCCCAGCGCAGGAAACAACGACATCACCCCATCGCAAGACTTCTGCAACTCCCTCGCTTCATACTTCCGCAACAAGATCGCGGACATACATAACAGCTTCAACAACCAACCAACGCACACCATGACCGAACAACCACCCCCCACCACCACCCTCCACGCCTGGACCCCGATCAGCACCGAAGACACCATCCGCACGATGAACTCCATCCACTCCGGATCACCGACCGACCCCTGCCCTCACCACGTCTTCAACAAGGCCGACGCTGTCATCGCACCCCACCTGCGAGACATCATCAACACTTCCTTCGACACCACCATCTTCCCTGAGAGCTGGAAGCACGCCGAACTCAGCGCCCTACTAAAGAAACCTACAGCGGACCCCACCGACCTCAAGAATTACCGCCCCATCTCGCTCCTCCCGTTTCCAGCCAAAGTCATCGAGAAGACCGTCAACAAGCAGATGGCCGCCTTCCTCGAGACAAACGGATCCCTCGACCCCTCACAGTCCGGCTTCCGAGCCAATCACAGCACCGAGACCGCCCTCATCGCCGCCACCGATGACATCCGAGCCCTGATGGACAATGGAGAAACAGCGGCCCTCATCCTCCTAGACCTCTCTGCGGCATTCGACACGGTCTGCCACCGCACCCTAGTACGGCGCCTCAGCAACATCGGAATCCAGGACAAGGCGCTGGACTGGATCATCTCCTTCCTCGACGGAAGAACACAGAGAGTCCGCCTACCACCGTACAAGTCAGAGGCCTCCGAAGTCACCTGCGGCGTCCCTCAAGGATCATCTCTGAGCCCCACCCTCTTCAACGTCTACATGAGCCCCCTCGCGGCCATCGTACGCAAACACAACCTCAGCATAATCTCCTACGCCGACGACACCCAACTGATCCTCTCCCTGACCAACGACCCCGCCGCCGCCAGATCCAACCTGCACGAAGGGATGAAAGAGGTAGCCGAGTGGATGACGACCAGCCGCCTGAAACTGAACTCGGACAAGACGGAGGTCCTCATCCTGGGCTCCTCACCCTCCGCCTGGGACGACTCCTGGTGGCCTCCCGCCCTGGGCACCGCACCCAAACCGACAGACCATGCACGCAACCTGGGCTTCCTCCTGGACTCCTCCCTCTCCATGACCAGGCAAGTCAACAACGTCTCCTCGGCGTGCTTCAACATCCTACGCATGCTACGGAAGATCTTCTGGTGGATCCCCACCGAGACCAGGAAGACCGTCACTCAGGCCCTCGTCACCAGCCGACTGGACTACGGCAACGCCCTCTACGCCGGTACCACCGCCAAGCTCCAGAAGAGACTCCAGCGGATCCAGAACGCCTCAGCCAGACTCATCCTCGACATCCCACGAACCAGCCACATCTCCGGACATCTGAGAGACCTTCACTGGCTCCCCGTCAACAAAAGAATCACCTTCCGCCTCCTCACCCACGCACACAAAGCCCTACACGACCAAGGCCCGAGCTACCTCAACAGCCGAGTCAACTTCCACGCTCCCAAACGCCACCTCCGATCAACCAACCACGCCCTCGCCGCCGTCCCCCGCATCCGAAGAGCGACTACAGGAGGAAGGTCCTTCTCCTACCTGGCCGCCAAGACCTGGAACTCCCTCCCGACCGACCTGCGCCTGACCCAAGACCACCTCTCCTTCAGGAAGAAGCTGGAGACCTGGCTGTTCGAGCAGTAGCGGCACCCCCCCTCCCCCCCCCCCCCCAGCGCCTTGAGACCCTACGGGTATGTAGCGCGCTTTACAAGTGTCACTGATTGATTGATTGATTGATTGTGTAATCTGGTCATTACCAACCAGATAATCGACAGGCAGTCTCACATCCACCCTCAAGGAACCCGGGACCCCCCCACTCAAAGGGAACCAGAGCCACTGGATAGTGACTCTCATGGTTGTATGCTTTAACAACTTGGTGAAATGCATTAGGGACTACCTCCTCTGAGGTCATCAAATGACATCTGATAGCAGTGATGCTGGTTCCAGTGTCTCTCAGAACCTCCACCCTCTGCCCATTGATGGTGATCCATTGCCTGTATTTCCTAGTATTACTAGGTATGTGAGATCTCTGCAACATCTCTCCGTCACCCAGGGAAACCATGGTCACCTCTATGCTGTCCCACACAGTATCTTGGGCAATCTGTTCCCCAAGCGCTACACTAACCAAACCCGATGTCAGCCCACCAGTGATGGCACTTGCTTTCCACCTTGTAGTGCCCACCTCTCAACAATCAGAGCACTTAGAGGGTGCCTTCCATAATGGCTTACTATCAGGGAACAACTTCTTCTGCTCAGGTAGGAACTGGAAGTCCTGACCCTTAGACTAGTTTGGGGACCTTAAGAGAACTCCTTATTACTATGTTTGTCTCCCCATTTTCTTTCTCTGGTGAAGACCCGGCACACCATTGTAGTGATCCCCCCAGATACCGTCTTGTAGACCCTGGTGCTGATTTGTTGGTCTACCTCCTTAGCAAGCTACCTGGTGTCAGTGACGTTACTGTCGATAAGGTGCTGGAGCAGACTTGCAAAACAAAGAGTGAACATGTGCTTCCTTGCAATCAAATTGTACAGCCCCTGATAATCATTTACTCCACTGCCCTTCACCCAACCATACAGCGCCTTGCAAAAGAAGGCCACACAATCCACCCATGACTGCTGTGGCAGCTGCTGGTTGTCCCTAAACTTCTGCCTGTACTTCTCAGGGGAAAGGCCAGACTTCCGACTAGGGTTCCCTTCATGGAGGGATACCTCATCCCCTCTCCCTTATGTCTGGTAGCTTGTCTGGTAGCTTGTCACAGAGCAGTCATGATTAACTTAGAGGGAATGTGTAAAGTATTTTTCAACACTTCAAACAGTAATGAAGTGAAAACACCATATACAAATAATCCCACACCAAGTTAGAAACAAGCCAAAATGACAAAAATCCAATCAGACATGCAATTTTAAAGATTCTTGTGAAAATTGTGCCAAAAAGCACAAACAGCCAACTCTGGATATCTAGTCGCACCAGACTGTGAAGAAGTCAGAATGGGCCTGCTACAAGGACCCTGGTTTGGAGAGCATCTTGAGGATCTAGGTCATAGATACATTGTGCAGCTGAAGTGATGCGTTGGTTCCGAAATGCACCGGGCTTGCATCATCAATTTGGATTCCGTCAATGAGGGCTAGTGATGCAAAGTCCGACGCCGAGGACGCATAGCGCAGTAGATGCAATGTGTAGGTTCCGAGGAGGTACGTTGCAGAGTCCGGCATCATTGTTGGGGCTGCAGTTGATGAGGACTGTGAGGGATCGCACTGAGGATGCATTGCGCAGCTTGGATTCTGATGGGCTTTGATAACATGCAGGTCCTTTTAATCGGTCCAATCCATGCAGCAGCGGCGATGCTGTAGATAAATTGTAATTGTAATTGTTATTTGTAAAGTGCCTTATCACCTACAGGTCTCTAAGCGCTATAAGAGAGAGCACCTATCTGAGCAAATGGGGATATAAATGAACAGGATTAGAAACCATGCACGCTAAAATCCCAAAACGTCATAAAAAGTTACAAATTAATAAATAAATAATTATATCCAACCCCTGAAAATCTGGTCTACAGCTATAGATCACTCCCGTATCTAAATCCCTGTACAGTTTTATGTGCTATCTCTTAGCATACTAAAATATGAGCGGTCTACTAAGACAGCCGACCATGGATGATTACTCTATCTGTCATACAAATTAAGATGATTAAACAGTAACATTGTTTGGGAAAGGGTTTAGGTATTTCCCTTCTCGCATTCCTTCACTTTATGTGACCCATGGTCCGTACTTTTTCCGGATGCAGGCGAGTAACATACAAAAGGATTTTCCAGTTGTTGGATATAGAACAAAGCTGGAAGGTGCTGTCTGAAATTGTATTTACGTAATAAAGAAACCAAAAACCTTTTCCTCGGGATACAGGGGACAAAAAAACAAGGTATGTAAAGTAGACTGAATGGACTTTCCATCACATGGGCAAGGGGACAGCTGCTTCATTAAGTGAACATTTGCGGGATCGCCTGACATAAGTGGGATGCAATTTAACTGAAACCTTGACAAAATATATTAGTGCTGAGAGTTCTCTATTAAGAACAAATAGGAAAGTACACAGTGCATCACAAGAGGTAAGTACTGACCTGTATATGCCTACTGTGCTTTTCTCTTAATTTAAAACCAATCTATCACTCATTGCCTTAGATAGAAACTATATTTGAGTTTGATCTTTGGGAAGCTGGAACATTGCTGGAGAGTATCATAAAGTTCATTTAGACCCAAGGATAGAAGGGTAGTCTTTACATAAGATGACCATGGGATTCCAAGTGCCTAATTTATCTTCAGACTGTCATTCAATATTAGCTGGTTCAGTTTAACCATATCCCTCTTCCATATCGAATGCCATAGCAATATGGGGGCCATTTGCATATAATCGTTTCTATATGGTAACCCCAATTCCACATGACTGATTTAATTTGAGCAGGCATGGGGTACCATTAGTAGTTGTTTTAAAAATGCATCTTCAATACACTGCAACTCCCCCGTGTCTGCCTCCCCAAAATTACAGCACCATTTGTAGCAATTGATTTGGCCTTGGATAGGTACATCTTTACCATTTCCTGGATGGGTTTTGAGCCTAACATTTTTGCAAATCTAAATAAAGCAGCTATACTTTTTTCCATAAGGTTTGCTCTGTTAAGCACCATGTCCTTCCAATTTTGTCTGTAGTCACTGAGAACACCCAAATATATGAATCTATCTGCCACTTCTAGAAAACTAAAACCGTTCCTTGCCGCTGATTACCTCAAATCAGCCGTGCAAGCTCTAGTGATACCCAGAATAGACTATGGGAATACAACCTTTTGTGGTCTGCCGAAATCCAGACTGGCTCCACTAAGAGCCTTCCTCAACATGGCCGCAAGACTTGGCACCAGCTCCAAAAAGAACAACCACATCATCCCTGATCTAAAGGCACTGACTGGCTCCCTTATGAGGCAAGAGCACAGCTAAAAATTGCCTGCATGACACATAAATAATTGCACTTCAACACACCAAGCTATCTTGCCAATAAACTGGAATTATCAGGCAGTGACAGAACGTCGAGAAGCACCAGCAACTTGCTATTGAAACCTCAAAAATGTTGGAAAAAGAAAACATACAACCATACTTTCTATGGACTAGCACCTAAAATCTGGAACATCCTGCACCCGGAAATCAGACTGAGCCCTTCAAGCACTTCTTTTAACAAAGAATTTAAACTTCTTTTAATAAACAAATCCTTACCCTTATGCCAACACTTGATCTAGCTCACCAACCAGGAACTGCGCCTGATTCCAAGGACGAATGGCTAACACACTCTTGAGTACCTTCCAGATCCACTACTAATATTGACATAATTTATGATTTCTCTGCTATCTACTTATATTTTTGTTCCTAGTTTATCGAGCTATCTATATGATGCAACATTTGATCTAGTTTGTGCTATAAAAAACTTTTTTTTTTAAACTTCTAATTTCCTCCTACCTATAGTGAATCTTTTAGATTTTTTTGTGTCTGCCCCCGCAATGAGTACAAATGTTATGGCCTCATTAACAAAAAAATCGAATTTGGCCATGAAGGATGGTTACTTCTCAATGAGACTGCACAGTCAAAGGCATTCTGACCAAAAGCACTTTATCATCTGCATAAAGAAGAATAGGAAGGGGGCGTCATTTGCATCTTCAGCCAAAACATTGTCTAATTGGTTTGTATAGAGAGCAAATAAGAAAGGAGCAAGGACGCAACTTTATCTTACCCCCTTTTCAATGTTAAAAGGGTTAGAACATTCCCCTTGCTTTCCATATCAAACACTATCCGTTCCTCCCATTTATTGTTGCCTTATCATCATCATAACATTACTCAGATAAAAACATATCCATAAAAGTTGCCTTATAAATGGTATTATCAGGGGTTCCACTCCCATAATCTCCATTATGGCCCATAATATACTTTGGGCCACACAATTGAAGGCAGAGGATAGGTCCATGAAGGCCTTACAAAGTTGCCCTTTCTTTACCAATGAATATTTTGTTGCCACCATCATGAAATTAAGGCATTAATCAATTGTTCCCTTGCCCTGCCTAAAGCCGTACTGTGCATATGAGAGGGTTTTGTTTTCCTCTACCCAATCTTCCAGCCTATTCAATAGTAGGTGGACCATTAACTTGGCTGTAGACACAATTAGGGAGATGGGTTTATAATTATTTGGGTTAGATCCATCCCCCTTCTTAATAAATGGTATTATTATGGAGTGGTTCCAGGAAGTATACAGTCCAACTCTGGCTATGGAATTCAAGATGTTAGTTAATAATGGAGCCCACAGAGTCTTATTAGATGGGAAGATATCAGCATGCAGCCCGTCCAGTCCAGGGGCCTTCGGGGAGGATGCCTGTTCAAGGGCATGTTCTATCTCCGAGATATCAAAGATTAGATGGGAATGATCTTTTGGGACCTGCAGGCTACCTGCGATGGTACTTCATCATTAGATTGAAAGATATTACGAAAATGAGTGACCCAACTCTCCTCATCAATATGCACACCAAAGGATGGGTCCCCTGTGTCCCCTTAAGGAAGTGGGATTGACCACTTTCCAAAAACCTTTGCAAAAATTTCTAGCAGATGTTTGCCTTAAGTCCTCCCATGCTTCGTCTCTTAGCTGTCTCATCCTATTTTTCTGGATTCTTTATACTTTAAACATAAAATCTATACCAGATGATTATCTCTTGGGGTTTTCTTCAAAGCTTTGCACAGGTCTCCCAATGTCTTAAAGCATATCGTATCAAACCAGAGCGCTTCTGAGCGCACTCTGGCCTGTGATGGACGGGTTAAGTATTGCTTAATACCAATTAGGATCTTTTCAAAAGCCCCCGATAGCTGAGTCGGGTTAGCAAAAACATCAAAGCACAACATGATCTCTAAATTTTTCGATATGCAGATTGTAATTATGATATTCGTCCCATCAACTCTGTTCCAGAGCCGAAACTTTTCAGACACTCAACCCCAGTCACGCTGAACTGAGGTGGGGAAGTGAACTAAAGAATGATGATGGATTCAACCCAGACCTGTGACTGGGGGTGAGTGTATGAAAAGTTTCAGCACTCAATTTATCATCTCCTTGTGTTTGCTTTGTTCGCCCTAAGTTGGCAGGGTATGCCCAGACATGGGTCCCTTGCTCACTTTGCCACTGGATTCAAGCTAGCCTGGCTGCTGAAGGGTGTTACCCAGAAAACAGTGCCAGGATGCTTGATTCTGGTTCAGGGAAGACCTGGCTTGGCAGTTTGGGCTGGACTGTTCCCATGACGCACAGGGTCAAGACTGATTTGCATATAGCAGGGCTCGAACTGAGGTGGTGAAGTGAGCTAAAGAATGATGATGGATTCAACCCAGATCTGTGACTGGGGGTGAGTGTCTGAAAAGTTTCAGTGCTCTGTCCATCATCTCCTTGTGTTTGCTTTGTTCGCCCTAAGTTGGCAGGATATGCCCTGACGTAGGTCCCCTGCTCACTTTGCCACTGGATTCAAGCTATCCTGGCTGATGAAGGGTGTTACCCAGAAACCGGTCCCAGGATGCTTGTTTCCAGTTCAGGGAAGACTTGGCTTTGCAGTTCGGGCTGGACTATTGCTATAAGGCACAGTGTCAAGACTGATTTGCATATAGCTGGGTCTGAACTGAGGTGGTGAAGTGAGCTAAAGAATGATGATGTATTCAACCCAAATCTCTGACTGGGGGGTAGTGTCTGAAAAGTTTCAGCGCTCCATCCATCATCTCCTTATGTCTGCTTTGTTCGCCCTATGTTGGCAGGGTATGCCCAGACATGGCTTCCTTGCTCACTTTGCCACTGGATTCAAGCTAGCTTGGCTGATGAAGGGTGTTACCCAGAAACCGGTCCCTGGATGCTTGTTTCCGATTCAGAGAAGACTTGGCTTAGCAGTTCGGGCTGGACTGTTCCCATGAGGTACAGGGTCAAGACTGATTTGCATATAGCTAAGTCTGAACTGAGGTGGTGACGTGAGCTAAAGAATGATGATGGACTCAACCCAGATCTCTGACTGGGGGTGAGTGTCTGAAAGTTTCAGTGCTCCAGCCATCATCTCCTTGTGTTTGCTTTATTTGCCCTAAGGTGGCAGGGTATGCCCAAACGTGGTTCCCCTGCTTACTTTGCCACTGGATTCAAGCTAGCCTGGATGATGAAGGGTGTTACCCAGAAACCGGTCCCAGGATGCTTGTTTCAGGTTCAGGGAAGACCTGGCTTGGCAGTTCGGGCCGGACTGTTCCCATGAGGCACAGGGTCAAGACTGATTTGCATATAGCTAGGTCTGAACTGAGCTGGCGAAGTGAGCTAAAGAATGATGATGGATTCAACCCAGGTCCATGACTGGGCATGAGTGTCTCAAAAGTTTCAGTGCTCCTGCCATCATCTCCTTGTGTTTGCTTTATTTCCCCTAAGGTGGCAGGGTATGGCCAGACGTGGGTCCCTTGCTCACTTTGCCACTGGATTCAAGCAAGCCTGGCTGATGAAGGGTGTTACCCAGAAACCGGTCCCAGGATGCTTGTGTTCGGTTCGGGGAAGACCTGGCTTGGCAGTTTGGGCTGGACTGTTCCCATGAAGCACAGGGTCAAGACTGATTTTCATATAGCTGGCTCTGAAGTGAGCTGGTGAAGTGAGGTAAAGAATGATGATGGATTCAACCCAGGTCCGTGACTGGGCATGAGTGTCTCAAAAGTTTTAGCGCTCCATCCATCATCTCCTTGTGTTTGCTTTTTTTTACCTAAGGTGGCAGGGTATGGCCAGACGTGGGTCCCTTGCTCACTTTGCCACTGGATTCAAGCTAACCTGGCAGCTGAAGGGTTTTACCCAGAAACCGGTCCCAGGATGCTTGTTTCCGGTTCAGGGAAGACCTGGCTTGGCAGTTTTGGCTGGACTGTTCCCATGAGGCACAGGGTCAAGAATGATTTGCATATAGCTGGGTATGAACTGAGGTGGTAAAGTGAGCTACAGAATGATGATGGATTCAACCCAGATCTGTGACTGGGGTGAGTGTCTGAAAAGTTTCAGTGCTCCCTTCATCATCTCCTTGTGTTTGCTTTGTTCGCCCTAAGTTGGCAGTGTATGCCCAGACGTGGGTCCCTTGCTCACTTTGCCACTGGATTCAAGCTAGCCTCGCTGATGAAGGGTGCTACCCAGAAACCGGTCCCAGAATGCTTGTTTCCGGTTCAGGGAAGACCTGGCTTGGTAGTTTGGGCTGGACTGTTCCCATGAGGCACAGGGTAAAGACTGATTTGCATATAGCTGCATCTGCACTGGGGTGATGAGGTGAGCTAAAGAATGATGATGGATTCAACTCAGATCTGTTACTGGGGGTGAGTGTCTGAAAGGTTTCAGCGCTACGTCATCATCTCCTTGTGTCTACTTTCTAAAAGTGACATTTTTAAAATAGTAATTTGAAATCCAACTTCACCAGTAAGGAGGATTTATTATTACCATTCTAAACAGAACAAAATGAAAAATCACACCTTTCTGATCAAGAATTACCACATACACGTATATAAGGGAATTCCCAATGCTAGTCTATGAGAGGAGTAGCACTCAGAGTAGTGAAAAACTAAATAGGCTGTTTTGTCACTTTCAGGACACGTCAAACTTAAAAGTACATGTCCTACAATTCACTTACACAGCACCCTGCCCATAAGGCTACTTAGGGGGAGGTGAATTTCGTTCCGCTTGCGGAATTTGCGATATTTTGACATTTTCGCGTTCTGCGGAGAGCGTGGAAATGTCAAAACTTTCCCAATCTGCCACGAATCTGAAGTATTTTTCTTGTTTGCACTTTAAAAATGCATACTCGCGTGCGCGGTTGCGACTTACTGGATACCTGCAATCGCCGACGAGTTTTCCTATCGGTACGCGCGTCCCACGAGATGTTGGATTGTTGGTAGCCGGTCGCGCTATCCACGAGAGTTTGCGATCGCGAACATGTCATTGCGATCGCAAACACGTCGTTCGACCCAGAACAGGAAATAAGCATCGGGAGCAAGATGGCCGCTCCCATTAGCGACCGCATGGGAAAGTTGGAGATATATTTCCCCGCGAGCACGCAAAAACACATCGCGAACGGACGGGAAAAGCAAACTCCGCATCTTCATGAAAGTTCCGCATGCTCACAAAGATTTTGCGCATTTTCACAATAATTTGCAAAAGTCAATTTCGCAAATACCGCCCACCCTTAGTGACCTATGTGTAATAAAAGGGGAGTTTAAGGCTTGGCAAGTCATTTTAAATGACAAGTCGAAGTTGCAGTAAACTGCTCACACAGACCCTGAAGTGGCAGGCCTGAGACAGGTTTGAACAGCTACTTCTGTTGGTGGCACAATCAGTGCTGCAGGCCTACTTGTAGAATTTAATTTTCAGGACCTGGGTATATGGTATTAACTTTACAAGAGAATTACAAATAAATCAAATATGAAAAGCAGGTGTAAACCAATTATATCATATTTTAGAGAGAGCACATGCACTTTAGCACTGGTTAGCAGTGGTTAGCAGTGGTAAAGTGCCTAGAGTCCTAAAGCCAACAAAAGGCCAGAAAATAGGAGGAGGAAGGCAAAATGTTTGGGATAACCCTGCATACCTATTATTCTGAGGACCCGACATTGACTGTAATGAACTGTGTATTTACTATTCTAACTCCATGAGTGTTTTGATAGCAGGGTAGGTCATAAAGCAGACCGAGGCAAATATGACTGCACTTTTAGTTTTTTTATACACATCCTCGAAAGTAACTATACACACTATGGCGATTGGCCCTGTTGATTCACCTCTCGTCACAAAGAAAGTGTGTTTCTGGTTCTGCCAAGGTTAACCCACACTATGAGGACCGAGCTGGCCCCCGCAGCGTGGTCTATATATGCCCACCAATGCACATACAGATACAAGCACACACACAAACACACACACACACACAACATACCACACCTATTATTAGGAGGACCGGCCATTGACCGTAATGAAGTGTATATTTACTATTGTAACTCCATGCACTCTTTGATAGAGTAGGGTAGGTTGTAAAGCAGACCAAGGCAAATATAACCGCACTTTTTGTTTTTTGATGCACTCACTCGAAAGTACCTAAACACAATACCAGGAGTGGTCCTCCTAAAGCACCGGTCCTCATAAAGATAGCGTGTGTCGGGTACTATCAGATTTTACCCATACTATGAGTACCTATCCAGTCCTCACAGCATGGTTTATTACCTACTGGCAATCGTCAGTAGGCAGTTATAGTAAGGACCTTGTTTCTATTCAAAAATCATTTTTTCTTTTGCCAATATCTTTGGCGCCGTTTGACAAATCTTTGCAAAATCATCAAAAGTGATGGGGCGCTCAGGTCAACTTCTGTCTTGAAAGTTTAAGGGTGATTCGTCAAGCGTGGGCCGAGAAAAAACAGGGGACCCATGTTAATTTCCATAGGAAACGTTTGTTGCAGCTACAGCTTGAACTGCTGAACGGAATTACACCAAATTTGGCAGAAAGGTAGCACTTGGTCCAGAGTGCACTCTTTGGTTAAATTGTGGTCATCCATTCAGCAGTTTTTTAAATATTAAAGGAAAAGGAAATGTGTATATCTGGGCGGAGCCTAACCACACATCTCATCGTGAGATCCGATTGGCTGTCAGCACTTCATCCAAGAAGTGTTGGGAGCCATCTTGGGACCAATATACATGATAGCACCCCATTAAAATGCTTTGTAGTGAATGGAAGGTTTTGAAAGTAACCAAAAGGAGAACGTATAAAGGGTGATAACAGACTTTAGTTACATTATAAATCATTTGTTGATGGTAACATACACATTTTAGGAATTGTGGTGTATTATAAGGTGATTGTACCCTGTGAAAAAGCCTTCTGCTGGGATATCATGAATCATTTTGAGAGAAAACTATTTTCTCATTCTTTTCCCATAGAGGTTTGGAAGGTGCTCTAGAAGCTAAAATGAGATCATATTTTCGGTAAATTTACATTAACTTTTTCAGTCATGTGAGAATGAAGTCTGACATTTTCAGTAAAACATGTACATCCAACAAGGGCAGAGACTGTCAGTTCATTAATTTGTGTTCTACTGCTGTTTCCCAGAGTGTTCTAAAGAACAACTAGAGCTCTAACAGTCTTACTTATGACAAACGTATGGCACACCTGAAGCCATCTTGATTGGAATAAACTGGTAAGGTAACACCTAAAACATTTAATTAAAAAGGAACACAATGAGGGGGTTAATTTTGCCATGGAAATTATGATTAGTGCTGCAGAAAGAAAAATTAGGGCCCATTTTGAGTGACTACTCAAATCCTCTTCTATGTCATTAAAAGATTCTGACATGCATACTGAAACATGCACTTTCAATACCAGCAACAGACTTCCAGTTAACTCTCTGGTGAGCAGCAGCTTTACTACAGTGATCTAATGAGCAACTAGAGTGCTAACATTCTGAATTTATGGCAAATGTGTGACACATCTGAATGCCTTCTTGATGGAATCAAAGTAAAACACTGAAAGCATTTCCTACTGAGGAGACTGCAGTAAATGAGGAAATTAGGAAACCTCGTGATAAATAAGTCTCCCAACCAGAGAAAAAAGAGCCCAAATGTACCACAAATATCACCCAGATGTAGCCCATGTATAGCCCAATGATAGAAGTTTGCAAAACACTTTTTATTTTTTTCCAGTTTTTTTATAGTGCAGGCTGGTCAGGTATTGGAATGTTGCAACTTACTTGGACACCTTATTGCGTATTTTGCATGAATTACTAGAGATTGATCTTGCAAAACATTGAACTTTACTATTCTGTTAAACTGAAGTTGCTCTGAGCCGGGCTTTGTAACACCTGCTTTTACCTAATGGTATTGTATTAAGAAAGAGGATTTACTATTTTTATGTACACTTTTATGATCTATGTTTCTAATTCAGATTGAATAAAGTTTACTGAATTGAGTTAAAGTCTCGCAAGATGGCCACCTGAGAAAAAGGAGCCCAAATGTAGCACAAATATCACCGACATGTAGCCCACGTATAGCCCAATGACAGAAGTGTGGGAAACACTTTTTATTTTTTGTTTTCTTGCAGTTTTATGTAGTGCAGACTGGTCAGGTATTGGAGTGCTTTACATGAGCATTGGTTACATCACACAAGGACAAATTCATTTTGGTTGTAGGCATGGGGAGATTAAGTGATTTGACCAAGATCACAGAATGTCGAGCTGGAGCAGAAACTACAACCTGCTTCCCCAGTTGCAAAGTCTGCAGCTCTGGAAGTAACACCACATCCTCTCCCCTAAGTGCAACATTTAATTAAGTGGTCAACTCAATAAAAAAACATAAAGATGACAAATAATTTAAAAGTGCTTTGTCGCTATGTGAGAACTCAGAAAATGTGACCTCATTTTAATTTTTTAGAGCTTTCGATGCAAATAAGACCCTCTCATTTCTATAACTTTTAAAGGAAATGCTTTAGTTATTACAGTTTTGATTAATTACATCAAGATGACGTCAGGCATGCCACACTTTTGTAATGAATGTAGAATGTTAGCAATCTAGTTGTTCATTAGGATACTGTTGAGAGGCAGAGGTCAGGGGCACGGACTCTGAAATTTGAAGGTAGGTAGGAGGTTGCAGAGGCCACAATTTGACCACACTGGGCAGGCAGGAAGGGCAGTGGCAGCACAACAGACTATGGAGGGCAGTGGAAAGGGGGGCAAGCACAACAAACCAACAATGCAGGACAGGCAAGAGAGGCTGTGGCAATATGATAAACCATTGTGGGCAGAAAGAAGAGGCATTGGTAGTACAACCATACATACCAACAGACCCGATTCCGCCAGGAAACACGCAATGTTTTTAAGCCCAAATGGGCTTTATTTTATCTGTCTCCTTTCTACAATCTCCTCCTTTTTAATGTAAGTCAAAGGAGAAAATCAATTCCCAGTTTTTTTTCAAAATCTCCCTCTTACCAAGTTCAAAATGTTAGCAAGTATGATACATTGGATCATGGAAGGCAGGAGGAAATGGGGTAGGGACATGAGAGGACAGCAGAGACATGGACAGGTGCACCAAACTGACCTTACAGGGCAGGCATCAGGGTTTGCAGTAGCACAATACACCACACAGGGCATGTGGGACAGCAGTGCAGCACAACAATCCATGGAAAGCAATAGGGAGGGGACAGGACCATGCACATGGATAACAGAAAACAGAGTGGAAAGAGTCAATGACAGCAAGCTGATGATAATGGATGGACAGGAGAGAAATCTGCAGCATAACAGACCATAAGGGGCAAGAGGGAGGGATCAGGGGCATTACAGTGGAACAGACAAGCAAGGAGGGAGGAAATAGGGGTCTGTATATGGAAAACAGAGAGCAGGGGGCAAGGTGGCAGGGCAGGAGCAGCAAGCTCACCATGGAGGCCAGGCAGGATGGGCACTAGATGCACAACACACCATGGAGGGCAACAGTGAGACTATAATGGCATACACACAGTCCATGGAGGGAAAGGTGAGAGGGAGTCAGGGGCAGCTAGCTGTCCACACAGGGAAGGTAGGAGGGGCCATGGCAGCAGAGAAGACCATGCATGGCAAGCAGGAGGGTTAGTGGCAGCACAATGGCCATGAAGTGCAAGAAGGGGGGGGTAGGGGCACGCACAAAGGACCATGGAAGATAGAAGGGAGGGATAGGAGCTGGGCACAGACATGAGAGTTCAGAGGAAGGGGCCTCACAACAGACCAGGTGGGGCAGGCAGGAGGAGCAGTTTCAGCACAATAGACCAGGGGGGGCAGAAGGGTGTGGCAGTAAAATGGACCATGGAGTACAGGACGAAGGGGATAGGGGCATGCAGGGATGTGGAATTCCTATAGCCTGACACCCAGGCCATATTGATTGGGGTCAAGAGCAACAAGTTGTCGTGTGTATTTTGTCCTTGGTACAAGTAGGCCCAACCCCCTGCAGGACAAATCCTTTGATTGGCAGTTTGCAGTACCACATTATGGATCAGGAAAGGGTCCCTGAACTGTCTGGAGTTAAGGTAATATTTTTGCCTATAAGTTAATGCTGTTCAAACTTGTAATTATGGTTCATTATTTTTAGGGTTTTCAATGTTTAGCAAAATGAGGCTATGTATAATGCTCCAAGAATGCTCTCTGATCTGATGCAAATAGTTGCAGGAGCTTGAAAGCAAGATTGATGATTCTTTACTTTCAAAATAAAATTTTCATAAAAAACATGAAAGCAGGAAAAAACATTTAGCTAAACTACTGTAAAATGTCAGGTACCATTTCTTTGCAACATCATATAGTAATATGTGTTGATGCATGCTAGTATTTCCCACAAATATTCATAATGGAAAATCAGTGTAACTAGTTTCAATACGATTGTGGGAAACACAAATAAGTAAGTATTGGCAAAGCCAGTAGGACTGAAATTGGTGGTCAGCTTTTTAGTTTTGTCAATGTGTGACTTGTTTTGGCATGGTTTTTTTAAAACCTTATTGATGTGGGAGCTGCTGGGCCCTCATCATTATAACAAACATTGGCAAAAGCAAACATAGTTTTTTGGTCTCAAAAAGCACACACTGCCACAGTAGTTACTGGCACTGAACAAAACTACTTTGTGTGCCGATATGCTCCTTGTGAAAGAGCAGAATGCTGTCACTCACAGTGAACCAGCCGATACAGAGAGAGAGAGAGAGACAGAATTTTAATAAATACAAAAGGTCACGGTCAATGCCAGACAGAATTAGTGGCCCAATTATTAAAGAAGGTCTCAAAAGTGCACCCATGGTATATATCCTTACATTATGTGCTTGTTGGAAGGCGGACCCCGAGGAGTCGGTGAGACCACCAAGGGGGGGCCCTCTCACTGCACGAAGTAGCCGAGCGCTGCCGAGAAGTCTCCTGAGAGATCCTTCTCCTATCACGTACTAGCACAGTAACACCACCACACAGGACTCAAGGAGGTTGTCTTTACGACAAGCAATTCTTTATCAGCAATAAAAGGTTACGAGTTCAATATTTACACGAAGGGATCGAGGGATCCACCAAAAGTCTCAATGTCTCTTTGGAAGGGTAGGGGTAGCGGGACAGTCTTTGGCAGGAATGCGGTACGAGGGTACCTGGGGCCCAGTTCTTATCCTCAAGCTGGAGGACCTCCGATCTCGGAGGGGTCGAGCCGCGACGGCGTCAGCAGGGCTCCGGCGTACAGTTCGTGGAGAGCCGCGATTCAATCAGCAGGTCTCTCGAGATGGTTTCTGCTCAGCTCGAGCCGCGACGTCGTCAGCAGGGCTCCGAGGAAGGTTTCAGCGAGGTTGGGCCGCGACAGCGTCAGCAGGGCTCCGATGTTCCAGGTGGTTCAGAAAGGGTTCACAAGAAGGAGCCGCGACGCAGTCAGCAGGGCTCGTGATGGTTCCGACAAGAGTTCTTCTCCGTAGGGTCAGCCGCGATTCAATCAGCAGGGCTCTCGACTCCGGGATACAACTGCCGAGCTGTGGTTGGGTCGCCCCAGATATAGGTCTGGAGCCCTTTGATGTCCGGACCTATGCGCCCGAGGGGGCGGAGTGGCCGGGTGGAGGTGGCCAGACGCCCAGCAGGAGAGGCGCCAGGCCCATGGGAGTTGCCGGGCGATCACACCTCGAGAGGGGAGGACAGTTGGGGGTCCCATCGATACTGTCCTCCGCCGGGGGCGATGAATGGTTCCTGCGGCACCCCCTGGCTAGTTCGTGGTGCCTCGATGTCGGGGCTTCGCTGGGGTTGAGGCCGGGTTGAGCGGGGTCGCGCCGGCTGGTGCACGGGGTGACGTGTATGCCAACAAGATGGCGGAGCCACGAGGAGTATGCGACCACGTGCAGCTCCGGGTGAAGGGCCTTGGTGCAGTTCAGACGGGTGGCTCGTGACGGCCGGGGCGGGGAACGGGCACAATCCAGGGGGTTAAGGACCACGCCACGAGGCCGGGTCCAACAGTGCTGCTATACGGCTTTCGTAAATTCCCAAGAATTTACAGAAGTAGGACAAGAAATAGTACTCCTAGAAAATATTTGTGAACTGCATTTTAGCATGAGCAAATATGCATGTGTAGATTTGCTCATTCGAAATCTGACTGTTTGCAAGTTCACTTTCCCTCCAACCACTTTTTTCCCAACTCTGGAAGGTTCGTGTCTGCCATTGTCAGGAGTAAATTTCCAACATTTCTCAGTATGGGAAAAGATTAGAGAAGAGTTGTTGAAAACCATTAAAACATGCACGTTAGTTAGTTTGCAGAGACTCAAAAGGGCATTCTAACCTTGGATCTATTGCTTACCACTACCTTCATCCCCAGTATTTCAATATGCAGAAATGTGGCAACGTAAGGGGTTTGCAAGTATTCAAACACTACTATGGTATGAGCCCTGGCATAATCAGAGAGGCTACATCAGAGCTCTTATATATTGAGATTGCTGCCGTAATTTGTCGCAACACTACATGGCACCAAAGGGGCAAGTAGATTTTGTTAAAGGACAAGTAGATTTATGAGGCAACCTGCCCCATGGACAAGTAGATATTTTATTAAATTCCACACCCCTGGGCATGAGACGTCAACAGGCAGGGTGGAGGCCGCAGGGACAGGTTTCAGTCATCTGACAATGCTAGGCAGGTGGGAGGGGAGTGGCAGCTCAACAGAACACTCAGAATAGATAGGAGGGGCAGGTCCATGGAACATTGTGGGCAAAAAGGATGGAGCAGGGGCATGGACATAGACATTGGAGGGCAGGGGGAAGGAGAGTAGGGGCAGCAAGCTAAGCGCAGAAGCTAAGCAGGAGGTCAATGATGGGGCATATAATTGGGCAATGGATAGGAGGAGGAGTGGACTGGGACATCATGATAAATGGAGGGCAGTGGCAGCACATCAGACCATGCATGGCAAGAAGGAGGAGGCTAGTGCATGGATTCAGACAACAGAGGATAGGGAGGAAGTGGATGGGGCAGCAAGCTAACTGTTCAGAAAAGGCAGGAAGGCCATTAACAGAACAATGGCAAACACAGGGCTGTAATGTGGGAGCAGGGGCATGGACTTGGACAATGGATGGCAAGGAGGAGGGGAGGCAGGAGTAGCAAGCTTGGGTCTCGGGCAGCACAATGCCAGGCCAGGCCCTGTTTCCAACCCCCACCATCCATTTTTGTAGGCATCTTACCTAATGTTAAAAAAAACTAAAAGATTCGCTGAAAAAAACAAAGATTACAGGGACGTTATAGTTAGACTCAGATTTCAGTCGTACAAAACCAGTGAAATTCAGCAGTTATATTTACCTGAGCTAACTATAACTTACGCGCCCGCAATGCACTGCTTATGACAGCAGACATTACATCATTCATGACATGGTCAGTGACAACACTCATGACATCGGAAATGAGCTGTGAATGGAGTGGAACTATAATCTGTAGAACTTTATTTAGGGAGAGTGTGTATATTAAAACACCTTTCTTACTTTTCTTTTGTGTAAGAACCATTATAATACACAAAATGTCCAGATTAATATGTCCGATAGCCTTTCACTTTAAAGCAATGTGTAGTCCATTGTTTATGTTGATGTTTGCAATCGTAAGTGTGTTTATTATGAACAAGTCATGTTGACAAACATACAGGTTCAGCGGTCATGGGGGAAGATATGCTGAATTGACATTGTGTACATATCAACACTTTTTTTCTTTTCTTTATTGTATGAGTTCCTGAATTTTCGCATTGGGACCAGGCCAATATGGCCAACAGCTTTTTGGATTAATGTAATATGTAGTCCTTTGTTAACAACTGGAGGCCTTTGTACATTTACATAATGAAGTCACAATGACATCTTGTATAGTTATCAACGTTCGGATGAGCCCAAACGCAAGGATCATGTCCTTTGCAGATTAAATACTTTCAAACTACAACCTGAGTGCTGATTCCTTCCTTGTAACAGTGAGGGGAGACTGAATACATATCTATAAAACTCACTGAAAAAAACACAGGTTTCAGGGACTTTACAGTTAGAAATTAGCATTTAAAAAAGCTTAGATATTCACTGAAAAAAACACAGGTTTCAGCGACGTTATAGTTAGTCTGACATTTCACTCATACAAGACCAATTAAGCTGAGCTAACTATAACTCATGCCCCTGCAATGCACTGCTGATGACGTCGCATGTTACATCACTGATGACATGGTCAGTGACATCCCTGATGACATCACCGATGACATCTTAAATGACATAACTGATGACATCATCCAGTGACTGTGAGTGTTTCTAAAACATTTAAGAATCTGATATATATATGATGATTCAATCAGTGTGTGACTGACAGTAGAAGTGAGGTATTATACGTGTCTGGGTGAATGTATGGGTGAGTGACTAATCTGTGTGAATGCCAGTATCAGTCTGTCAGTTGCTGTGTAAGTGGCTGCATGGGTTGGTGAATAGGTACATGAGTGTCTATATGGGTTATTGATTGGTTGTCTGAGTACCTGTATGGGTACCTGAGTGTCTGTGTGTTGTGTGACTACCTGCATTGATGTGTAAGTGGGTAATTCACTGGGTGTATGGGTTCATGGGTGAGTCTGCGAGGGGCTGTATTGGTGAGTGAGTGTGCATATAGCTGTGTTGGTGAGTGAATGGATGTCTCTGTGGTATATGTGTGAGTAACTGCATATGTAAATGGCAGTAAATGTGAGTGTTGGAGTATATAAGTGACTATATGTTAGAGTGATTGTGAAAGTGGATGTATGGATGAGCGTATGCTTGTGTCAGTGATTGTATAAGAGAGTGAGTATGTGTTAGTATCTGTATGAATAAGTGAGGTGGTGTGTGTATAATGGTATAGGTGAGTAAATGGCATTGATTGACTCTTTGGGTGACTGACTAGGTGTGTGAGTAACAGTGTGGGTGAGTGGCAATATGTGAGTGTCTATATGGGTATATGAGTGGCTGTATTGATGAGTGACTGCATGTATGAGTGACTGTATGGGGAAGTGAGTGTATGTGTGTGTAGACCAAGGAATCAGTGATTGGGTATGTACTAACTGGTATTGGTGAATCTATGGTTTCAAGAATGGTAGTATGTATTTTAGAGTGGGTGTATAAAAAGGTTATATTAGGGTATGAGTGATGTAATATGTGACGTCATCAGCAGTGCTTTGCGGGGGCATGAGTTATAGTTAGCTCAGTTAACCATAAGGGCTAACTTTCTCTGGTTTTGAACGAGTGAAATGTCAGACTAACTATAACGTCCCTGAAACCTGTGGCTTTTTAGTGAATATATATATATATGTATATATATACATATATATATATATATATATATATACATATATATATATATATATATATATATACACGCACGCACGCACACACACATCACTTATTATGTATAGTAGTCAGTTTTAATGTTGTGATAGTGCTGGTGCCAAATTTGCCATCTTTTTAAAAATACAAAACAGGATAAACATTTTCAAACTTCATGTCCCCTGATTTACCTCTCCTCACTATTGCTCTCTCATCCACCTCTATATTTTTAAATATTATATATATATTTTTGTAAGAATAATTCACATGAAACACCCTCTCATTTCTTTTCGGTTTGACCTTTAAAATGTAGAACAACAATATAAGTGTGCATAGGTTTCTTGTGACTGAATAAAACAAAATATTATTTCATGAAAATTATGGCTTTCTCATGCTCACTTGCGTCATGCAAAGAGACTAATATGGGTAAAGTATTTTGCAAATATGACTTTGTGTGACTATGTCGCTACAAAGATAGATCTGGGAAAAAAATCAGTCAAGGTAACATTTTACTGGAAACGTTTTCTGCAAACACTTATGCCGAAGCATAACTTTGGAAAAAGGTTTACTGGGAAACATTTTCAGTTTAAGAAGTGTCTTTAGGTATGAGATATTCAACTGGTGAATTAATTCTGTGTGTATGCCCAGTAAGCAAAATGATAAAGGCACATAACCCAGTAAAACCGTGCCTGTAGGAAAGGTTACTCCACATTGCCATATATTTTATTTGGATCACGTTTTGATTAGTGGTTTACAAGGTTTTCTTTCTATGGTAGTAGAACACAGTAAGTTAACTCACCTTGCCACCCACCACTGTTGAAATCTGCGAAAAAATCCATCCCTTTCGTACAGTATTAAACAGATAATGATGTGACTTAGATCCGCATTTTACTGGTACTATGTCATTTTGGGTTACACCTTAGCCTATATGTCTATTTAGGCAGCCTCTGTAGCTTCAGAGGCTCAGTGATCCCTTGCTTTGCCACAGATGAAGCGGCACAAAATCAGGAGTGGTAGAGCCAAAGATTAGATCAATTTTTATTAAGGCTCCCTGTTTTCTGTTTTTAATGATTTTTAGAGATAAATACTGACAGAAAACCATTTATTTCCTTGTCTGTATTTATTTTTAAATGTGGATAAAAACGTAAATTGAGTGCTTTTTGAGTGATTCTAAATATCCTTTGCCATGACTGCAAGGTCAATAACTGTGTGTATTAATTGGTAAGTGGGATAAAATAACTGCAATTTTAGTAAAGAGGCTTAAACAGCAGTAGATATGCACAAGGTTGATACTGAAATCTGCTTATTTTCATAAAAGTGCATTGATTTATGTCCTGCGGGTGTTCATATCACTGAAACCTGGCCGGCATTCAAGCATGAATGCATATTTATTGGTTAAATAAATTTGGAAATATACCAGTTTCACCTTTATTTTTTTCACAACACCTATAATAAATATTGATAAATACAGATAAAGGTGACAAAAAATAAATATGGATAAATAAAAACAGAAATTTCCAAAAATAAATACCATAAAACCAGGAGCCCTAATTATAATCCATACAGTAATGGTCAGGATGTTCACACTGCTTCCCACCTGCCTTTCCATGACTCTTTCCTGGTTTAAAAATGTCAGATCAGGAACATGCCCTCAACCTCGACTCTATTCAAGGGTGCTCCTATATTACCTGTAGCCTGCTCCCACATTCTGTGTGTGATTAGTCCTTCCACCCTCCTGAATAATAAAACACCCTTGTAAGAATAACGAAACACCCCGTAGATTTACTCTTCCCCCCGGGAAGGAATTAGAAGTATGCGGCTGCTCCCCTGCATATTTGTCACAAAATAAAGAGGCACAAACTCTGAGAAATGATGATGGGAAGAAAGATAACAAATATAGAGAGTGAGAAGAGAACTTAATCACTTTCCCTTTTAGATGCAACAGGCACTGAAAATGAGCACACTACCATAATCTGTACCTATTTGAGAACCATCACCCACTGACATAGTAAGTGGCATGCTTAGTCATTGGGTTCCCACCTGAGACACCTAGTGCATTATGGGTGCACTGTGATGCCTAATTACAGCAGAGCAGGTTTATTTTTTACTCTCAAGTGAGGAAAAAGGTGAATTGAAATTGCCTCAGGTTACCAACCAGTGAAATAATTTTTTATAATGGTGACCATGAACAAGTTTTAAAAAACAGTTTTGAGTGAAATGGTAATGATCCCTGGTTCAGTATGGCTTTCTTCAGGACCAATGCTACATGTGCTCTAAGTCATACGATCTAGTCATAGCAACTCAACAAGATGAAGGACAGAATGTTGAAACTCATCCCCAGTCAAAGATCTGAGTTTAATCTATCATTCTTTTGCTCACCATGCCACCCCAGTTTGGACCCAGCCATATGCAAACCAGTCTTGGCCCTTCTCCCCATGAGAACAGTCCAGCCTGAACTGCCAGTCCAGGTCCTCCCTGGACCAGAAACATGCATCCTAGGAACGGTTTGGGGGTTTCACCCCTCATCAACCAAGCTAGCTTGACTCCAGTGGCATGCAGAGTATGGGACATAGATCTTTTGCTCACCATGCCACCCCAGTTTGGACCCAGCCATATGCAAACCAGTCTTGACCCTTCTCCCAGTGAGAAGCGTCCAGCCCGAACTGCCAACCCAGGTCCTCCCTGGACTGGAAACAAGCATTCTAGGACCGGTTTGGGGGTTTCACCCCTCCTCAACCAAGCTAGCTTGACTCCAGTGGCATGCTGAGTACGGTACACACGTCTGGGCATACCCGTCCCATTTGGGGTAACAAATGCAACAAGCATTAGAAATGCAATAGGTCTTGCATTTGTTTGTGTTAGAGCTATGGGTGTTGTTATTGACAATGTTGTTACCCATGTGTTGTGTAGTATATGTTTGTGGTGTGTAGTGGAATTTCATTACAAGACCGGAGGCTACATTATGCAATAACTTTTATTGCTGCCCAGACATGCAGCCCTTTAAAGTGTAACACATACATCATAGATAAAACATTCCAAACAGCATAACAAAGCGCCATGGTAACCAACCATCTTCCTCTTTTATTCGCTGCTCACCGGACAGTTAAGTACAACTTCTTCTTCCTCCGATACTCTATATGTACTCTACGAACTATTTGTACATTTAATCTTGTTTATTTCACAGATTCAATAACAGGGTAAGTAAATCTACCGAGCTAGAATATACTTCTACATTAATATTTAATAACTGGGTTAATATCGCCATAACAGGTAAGTGAATTCCTATTAATTAATACCCTACCAATTTATGGTTGGGTTCTTTCACCTTTTTTTATTTAGTGAACAATCGGGATTAACACATTGAAGGAGAGACTTCTCCCTTCAGCTGCGACAGCTCGCATCGAAAGAGAGAGTTTATCCCATCAGCTGCGGCTGCTCGATAAACTCATCCCTGCCTGCCTCCAATGAGATAAAAACAACGGAGTTCATCTCTAATCGGCTCACACCCCCAAGCAAGCCCGATATTATTATTTAAATTGATCTCATAATCGTAAAGGATCCAATTTACCTTCTCCTTTCCTTGGCAAACGCCCTCCTCCCATTTCCGCAACTGGCTTCCCCTGGGAGACACGCCAAGCAAAAAGGAGCAGCACTGTCATCCTGACTCCCGTTTTCCGGAACCCGCAAGGTGCAAATTATCTAATTAGACCCTCTGAAAGGGCCTACTCCGGCTCGCGCTGTGCATCTCTATGTCAACGCACAGCGCAGAACCAACGGATGATACTTCTCTCAGCTGTTCAGTTGAGACTCGACGAACTCTGAATAACGGGGGATATTTAAAGACCACAATAGTGCATTTAAACAAGAAGAATACAATATTTACATAGCGCTAACAAGGGAACCTTTTAAAAGATATTCCCCCCCCCAAAAGGGGAAATGTCTCAAAACGACACTGAGTCTATTAATGAGACCCCCCTCACTGAGAACTCTCTTATGAATCCCTTTGAAATACAATTAAAGTCCTCCTTAAAGGAGGCAGTAGAGGCAGCTCTTATAAAGAGAAAAAGGGATATTTCTGAGAATGACACAGTTTCTTCTGGAGCGGAGGACCCTCTCCCTAAAAAAAGCAGTAAGGTCTCAAAGAAATCAAAACACCTTGAACCTCATGGTAGCCTACGCGCTACAAGTGACCGGGTCTTATCCATTGGTAGCCGGTGCACTACAAATGAGCCAGGTGCCCGAGAGGCACAAAAAGAACGAGCAACCTTTATGTTGCAGAGTGCAGGTGTCCTTCGCGACACACAGAGACCAGGTGTTCTTCACGGCACATGAGGCATCACTCCGGTTGATGATGATGACTATTTGTCCCCAATTGATATCGATGATGAGGCCGATTAATATATTTTTGATCCTCTGGAAACATTTGATGACCTACTTGATGAGGACTTAGGACAACCCAACAACTCTGGCTTCCTTAAGGACCCATCAGGGATGGAGATGTTTAACCCCTCCAAAATCACCCATCCTAGAGGATCCGACTGGTGGCCCTTAGACCACGTAGACAAATTTATTAAGGTTTGGATTTGAAAACCCCTTGAGAGGGACTCATGAAACCTAATGAGTTCTGAATGCCCTAGACCCTTCTTGGACAACAAGGCAGGCATGACCCCCAATCTAGACCATGAGTTATTGACCTTCCTATTAAAAACTGGAAGGGATCCTTGTAAGGGCCTTGAATGCTGCCTTAAGCAGTGTCAGGATAAATTACTGGACACATTAGGTCTCCTTGCTAGAATTCTAGACCTTGCAGAAGAGTCCTCCAAGGGCACTCCAGTTGACACCGAGCTCCTATGAGGATGGAGCCAACGTGCCCTATGTCTCCTCGGAAATGCAAATGCTAGCCTTACTTCCGAAAGGCGAATGGCCATCCTAATGCAAATGAACCCCAAGTTAGGGGACCTGGCCAATAAAGTCATTGAGGGTGACCCGAATGGGCTACTCTTCGGCGAGACCTTTATTAAAACACTTGGCAAATACGTCTCCACCTTCTCTGCATTCAATAAGGCACAAAGCAACATGAGACGTATGTTCGGGGGTAGAGTTTTTGGAATGGCTGACAGGACAGGACCGGCTGCCAGCCTTGGATACAATAGGTCCTCTTTCTATCAACATACCCAACGCGGGTATGGAAGATACTTCCGGGGGAATAATTCCTGCTTTCCCCAGAGGGGCCGCAACAGCCGCACTCGAGGTGGAGACAACCGGGGAAGATTCCAAGGCCAAGGACAACAAGGTCCTCATTCTGGTTCTTCCCTCCCAAGGGTAGGGGGAAGGCTCTCTATTTTCAGCCAAAATTGGTCATCAATTACAAACGATGCCTGGGTACTGGAAACTGTAATAGACTTCATTACTATTCCTTTCCAGACCTCATATCCCAGAGAACTTACTCTGGACCAAGAACATTCCACTCTGGTGGACGAAGAGGTGAGTCAGATGCTATCCAAAGGAGCAATTCACATTGTCTCAAACACTGGCCCAGGCTTTGTCAGCACAATATTTCTTGTGAAGAACAAAGATAAGGGTTGGCGTCCCGTAATAAATCTAGAACTTTTGAACTCCTTTCTTGTGTACAGACACTTCAAGATGGAAGGTATCCATCTTCTGAGGGACATCCTCCTAGAGAAAGATTGGCTTATAAAACTAGATCTCAAGGATGCATATTTTACAATCCTTATGGATCCGTATTCTCAGAAATACCTAAGGTTTTTATAGAGGGGCGTAACCTACCAATTTCTTTGCCTTCCCTTCGGTCTCTCCTCGACGCCTTGGTGTTTCCCCAAGATTCTGAGACCGGTGGTAACCTCCCTAAGGAGAAGAGGAGTCAGACCGATTATCTACCTGGACGACATCTTACTGATGTCTCAAAGCCAGGAGGAATTACTAATTCACATGAAATGGACTGTGGACCTTTTAGAGAATTTAGGTTCCATCATCAACATAGAAAAATCTGTTATGACTCCTTCGCAGAACCTGGAGTTCCTAAGTTTTCAGGTAAACACATTTTCAGTCCTGTTGCAACTCCCCTTGAAGAAATGATCAAAGATAAAGAAGAAAGTTTCTTATGTTTTATCCAAGGCCACGGCAAGCCTGAGGGAACTAGCAAGAGTAGTGGGACTCTTATCCTCATCCCTTCAAGCAATTTCACAAGGACCCCTTCACTACAGGGCTTTACAGAGACTAAAATCCTCAGGCCTGAAGAAAGGTCTTTGGTACTCAGACAGCATTCCCCTATCTCAGGAGGCTTGAGAGGACCTCCTATGATGGCATAACAACCTAGACAGTTGGAATGGGAAAGCGATATTCGGAAATACTCCGGACCACATTTTGGAATCTGACGCTAGCAATTAGGCTGGGGTGCCAGATTAGGAAAGATAGAAATTGGGGCGAAATGGTCCCAAGAGGAACTCAAATTACATATAAATTGTTTAGAGATGATGGCTTGAACGCAATAATGAGTTTCGAATCAACCCTGAAAAACAGGGTAGTTCTGATCAAACTGGACAATTTTACGGCCGTCTCATACATCAACCGTCTGGGAGGAGCAAGGTCAATGATTCTGGCAGGTCTAGCCAAGAATATCTGGTATTTCTGCTGGAGTCAGAAAATACTTTTGAGAGCAGAAATCATTCCAGGCCATCTAAACACAAGGGCGGATTGGAATTCAAGATTCCTGAGAGACTCGAGCGATTGGAAACTGAATCCTCTAGTGTTCCAGAGAATTCAAGACCTATGGGGCCCCTTCGAGATAGATCTTTTTGCCAGCAGACTAACCGTCCAGATAGATCAATATTTCAGCTGGAGACCAGATCCCCTAGCAATTGCAGTGGACGCCCTTCTCCAACCTTGGAACATACTGAGTTGCTATGCCTTCCCTCCTTTCACTCTAATCCAGAGAGTTCTGTTGAAAGTTCGAACGGAGCGTTGCCGCATTGTTCTAATTACTCCCTTTTGGAACTCCCAAATATGGTTTCCAGGTGGGATGGAATTAGCGATAGAGGTACCACGTCGTATTCCAGTGAGTTTAGACCTCCTTCAGGGCCTAGAAGGAGAAATACATCCTTTACTCTTAGAAGGAAACATGAACCTTCTTGCCTGGAAGATTTCAGGGGTTCAAGAAGATACTCAGGCCTTTCAGGAGAGGCTAAAAGCCTCTGGATGAGTCATGGGAACAAGGAGAAGATACGCAAGGGCATGGAAAAAATGGTGTAGTTGGTGCTTGGAACTGGATATGGATCCAGTGGACGCACCTGTGGTAGAAGTAGCCAATTACTTAGCAAACCTCTTTAATTCAGGGCTATGTTATAGAACAGTAAATTGCTACAGATCGGCAATTTCTTCTGGGCATTCTTTATTAAATGATTTTTCTATTGTTACCGATTCCTTAATACGCACAGTGATGAAAGGTATAAGACTTAAACGTCCCCCTAAAGCCAAATACAATTCTTTACGGGATGTAAACCTTATCTTCGATCTCTTTTCTTCCTAGCCAGATAACTGTTTCCTTACAAAGAAACAATTATCCATTAAACTAGCTTCTCTACTATGTCTAATATCTTTTAGAAGAGTGTCTGATGTTAAGGCATTAGAAATATTTAACAGGTTTTCTTCCCCAGATGGTGTGCTATTCGAAATTTGGAAAAGAACAAAGACCATGTCTGGGAACATTTTTTATCCTTATTTTTTAGATTGTCCTAAACTATGTGTGGTAAGTTGTATGAAAGTGTATGAACAGAAAATGTTTACTTTTAGACCTATCAATGAAAGCCAACTACTGATTTCCTTTGTCAAACCCTTTAAGGCAGTCTCTTCTGCTACAATTTCAAGATGGGTAAGAACTGTTATGCTGGAAGCGGGTATTGACTTATCTAAGTTTGGAGCACACTCTTCCTGTGGCGCTATGGCCAGCAAAGTATTCTGGGGTGGGGGATCTCTTTCAGAGATTCTTAAAGCAGCAGGTTAGTCAAATGCTTCCACTTTTGTTAAATTCTATCTTAAACCTGTTGAAGAGGTAAGCAATATTGCATTGAAAAGCTTTAAACTTGCATAATGTAGCCTCCGGTCTTGTAATGAAATGACAATTTTCCAATTATCATACAGAGAGAATCTTGATTTCATTAAAGACAACGGAGGCTGACATTATTGGTGGTTGTTTTTTGTCACAAGTTATAAGAAGTGTCAAGAGATTCCAATTATAAGAAGATACTAATTATAAGTAATGCTATTTTTTTCATTATTATACTTTAAAGTGCCATATTGCCTTTATTATTTTGAATCAAGTATTACTTGCATTCTCGTTTCTTTTTCAGATTCTGCTTCCTTGTAAGCTCTTTATGTCGTTTTTTTCATGGAAGAAGTTGAACCTACAATTTATTTATCTTTCGCAGCTCTAAGAGGAACATAGTTGGTTACCATGGCGCTTTGTGATGCTGTTTGTAATGTTTTATCTATGATGTATTTGTCACACTTTAAAGGGCTGCATGTCTGGGCAGCAATAAAAGTTATTGCAGAATGTCAGCCTCCGTTGTCTTTAATGAAATCAAGATTCTCTCTGTATGATAATTAGAGAATCGTCATTGTGTGCTGTTTTGAATATATGTTTTTATTAATTAAAAGAAGTTAAGACAAGTTCCTTTGCAAAGTTATAAAATATTGAAGTTACATGAACTGTTGCGTGGTTAAGTGTAGTTAAATGGAGCAGCATGGTGTGAAATAAGAGCAGTTCAAAGGAAGGCATATGGAACCAATTGTCTTTGGGGCTCAAATCAGCATTTTGAAATGGGAGGGGCAAGAAAGTTATGGATTCTGCAGGGTTGGGGTAGAGTAAATACATAACATGCACTTGTGAACAAAGCAGCGCTAGCAGGAGCCTACAACGTGAGTTATAACCCCAGCATGAAATTTTAGCAGCGGGGAGAGAAGGACTATGGAGCTGGGGGCTGCAGCATTGGGAGTTAAGCGTCCCTGGGGCTGATGCAGCACAGGACACAGGAAGCTCCGTTTACATGAGGGGGCCGTGGTGCCTGAAGCAGGGAGGGATGCTGCGAGGATCTGCCACCCCTCACTTCTTGGGTCAGCTGCTGCAGGATGTTTGTGGGACTGAAAGTTACACTGGAAACTTTAACGACAACAAACCTGAAGCAGCAGCAGAGGGGGTGGTGCAGGTAGCTGGGGTTCACATTTCAATCCCTGACGCCTGTGCAAACCTAAACCTCCACTTATCCCTTTCTGACCCCTTTGAAAGATGAAGGGGCTTTAAAGAGCAGCGATGCGTTAGTGAGGCCCTTACTGTTCTAGCTGAGTGGGAGGTGAAATGTATGAGTGCGAGCCGTGCAAAACAAAACAAAGGCGCATCCACCATAGTTGACAATACAGCTGGGCATGCCTGTGCTGAATTAAAAAAACAAAAACAAAAGAGAAATAACAGGCAATTAATTGAAGCGTAATGAAATTGCAATTCAGTGTTGTTCCTGTGCCAGAGTACAGAAGTGACGTTTTGCTGTGGGAGGTATTTTAGAAGCAGCAAAAAAGAGAAACAATGCAGTGTACCAATGGGAAGCCAGCAGGCAGGAGCTAAATCATTTCCCAGTACAGCAGGTCTTGCAGACAGCGCATGCATGCTGCCTAGCCTTGACCTAAAAAGATCAATTGATGAACTTAATGTAGAAAAATGTCAAACATTCACCCCAGTGCAGCGATCTGGGCCTCAATTAATCTTTTTTTGCTCCCCATGCCATTCCAGTTTAAACCCAGCCACATACAAATCAGCTTTGGCCCTGCTCCCTAAAGGAACAGGTGAGCCTGAACGGCCAGACCAGGTCCTCCCTGGAGCAGAAACATGCATCCTGTGACCAGTTTCGAGGTTTCACACCCTCATCGGTCAGGCTAGCTTGACTCCAGTGGTATACAGAGCATGGATCTAACGTCTGGGCATACCCGTTCCACTTGGGGTTACAAATGCAAAAAGAACAATTGATGGACAGTATGTTCAACAATGTCAAACATTCACAGTGATCTGGGCCTAAATCCATTGTATTGTTTTTTGCTCCCCACTTTATTCCAGTTCAAACCCAGCCATATGCAAATCAGTCTTGACCCTGCTCACCGTGGGAGCAGTACAGCCCGAACTGCCAGGGAAGGTCCTCCCTGGACCGGAAACATGCATACTGGGGCCAGTTTTTAGGTTTTACCCTTCATCCGCCAGGCTAGATTTCTCTTACCTTGGGGGTTAGTGCTAAACAATTGCATAATTTTCATCATGCTGTTTCTGATTTGCCAGTGTGACCCTAACCATGATCTTGCCATGCTGAATTTGCAGAATCTATGAATAGCTTGTGTGATTTGTCTATAAAACCACAGAGATTCTGTCTTAGCATTCTTTTGCCATTTTCCTCATAGGCATCTAGTCACACTGTCAATGCTCTTTATGAGTTGACACTTAGAATTTTTGCTAAGATTATGCCTAACTAGGTATTATATAGTTTTATAATTTTTATAATTTGCCCTTCATGGCAAGCCATGCATTTTTCCTCTGTACCACTTTTTTGACCATTCTGTAATAGATACCATTTTTGCTCTATTTTTGATCTAGAACTCGGTTGTTTGTGCGCCTAATATTTTATTCCATTTAACTCTGGTAAATTGAATTTTCCTTAGTGATGAGTGTAGCCTTTAACTGTTACATCAACTGGAGACTCTGGAGCCAAATGTTTGAGGTATTCAAGTGATTATTGGGGGATGATTTCCACATGAATTATTGGAGTGTGAGGTAGTGAATGTTCAGGTGAACTGTGAGTAAGTGAATGGGGGGTGGATGAGTGAGCAATTGTTGCAGTTCGAGTGGGGTGCGAGTGAGCATAGTGGGCCCGATTCACAGAATTAACTTAAGGCAAAATCCTAAACTTAGTACCATTTTGGTATTCACAGAATGCACTTACTACTTCTGGTATTCACAGAATAAACTTACTACTTTTGCGATTCACAGAATAAACTCGCTACTTTTGCTATTCACAGAATGGATTTACGACTACTAACTTTACGTCCGCACTCGGGCCGGAAATTCCGGCCCGGAGGCGGAGCTTCTGGGCCGGAGGCGGGGCTTCCGGGCCGGAGGCGGAGCTTCCGGCCCGGAGGTGGGGATTCCGGCCAGTGGCGGAGATTTAACGATGGCCAAAATCTCCACCTCTGGGCCGGAAGCCCCGCCTCCGGCCCGGAAGCCTCGCCTCCGGCCCGGAAGCCCCGCCTCCGGGCCGGAATTTCCGGCCCGAGTGCGGACGTAAAGTTAGTAGTCGTAAATCTATTCTGTGAATAGCAAAAGTAGTAAGTTTATTCTGTGAATCACAAAAGTAGTAAGTTCATTCTGTGAATACCAGAAGTAGTAAGTGCATTCTGTGAATACCAAAATGGTACTAAGTTTAGGATTTTGTCTTAAGTTTGTTCTGTGAATCGGGCCCAGTGTGTTAGTGATTGACTGGTGAATCAATGAATTGGGTTTGTGTGAGTAAATGAGTATAAATGAGTGCATGGGTGGAGTGTGAGTGCATGAATGAGTGAGCATGAGGTAAAGAATGAAAAGTGAGTAAATGAGTGCAGTGTGAATGAGTGAATAATTGTGTGGCATGTGACAATAAGTGAGTCAAGCATGAGTGAGTGAGTTAAAAGGTGGAGTGTAAGAAAGCCTGAGGAGTTTCATCCAGAGGAGTGTGAGTGTGCTTCCGTTTATCCTTATTTGATCAACGATTGTCCAGGAAACACGTGCCTATGCTCTGTATTTAGAGATGAGTGAGAAGAGGAGCAGTGGCTGTTCTGGAGGCCAGGCTCAGCAAGTTGTTCAGATTTCTTGTCTCAATATTTAAGGCAGTGAAAGTAGTTAGAAGGCAATCTGTCTTTGTGTGAGTAATTGTGGTTAGAAAGAGTCTGCATTGCTGCTCCTGCACCTTTTGCGGAGACAGTCATGCTTTCAGCAGAGATTTCATTTGCAGGCAGAGCATAATCACCAAACCAGTTACTCATTAGACAATAAAATGTCATATCTACATTGTGCTTTATTCACACTGGCTATTTTATCTCTTCTATACAGGTAGTGCTGATTCTATACTGTAATGGTATATTCTATATGCCATGCCTAACTCGCTTTCCTCCTACAGGAATGGCTACTTACTCTCAGCAGATCAATGTAGCACTAACCAACCCCCATGACTCATTGTTGCACAGCATTACAAGTGGGCATTTGGAAAACATAGAAGGAGCATGGTTACAAGAAAATGTGGGAACTAAGCATAATGCGCCTGGCAGAATGCCGTTCAAAACCCAGAATTGAGACAAATATCTTATGTAATCGAGATCAGAGATCTAGATAACACACACATTCCCATATCTAAAGAAACGATCAGGCTACCCATTTTCCTCTGTGATGCACCCTGTAGAGAGAACCCAACACATATCAACTCCACAAGGGCGTTGAGGCCAGGGTGCAAGGCCCGCCCTTTCCCAGACATCTACAGGGAAATCCTAAAAGCATTCCTCACCACAGTTACTTGTTGGGCTAGGCCATGCCCTCTGGCATCCTCCCCATGAAGCCCTACTTTGTGGATAAATCCAAAACAGCAGACAATCTCTGCACCAAAGTGCTAAGAAACCAAGAAATTGATGAACGTGTGCTGCACAAAAACTATGTTACCTTACTTTACACAGCCTACAATCTGACATTGTTAGTTGTTGCTTTGAATCCTAACTCCCCTACAAGCCATTCTATTTGGGATTTCAGAGGGCACTGTAGACTCAGTGAGATGTATACATTTGGAACCCATCGAATAAATATGGATTGCTTCCTCTTGCCTTTGACCACCTCTGACATCTCCTCTCCAGCCCCCATGCTCTCTGAAAGGGTACCGCTGCCTACCCTGAGATAGTATTGTGGCATAGGGGAACAGGAGCCACTCCTGGAAGCGGCTTTGGATTGAAGCTGTGGGAGGCAGTAAGGACAGCAATATCCTGAGGCGGTATTACACTACCAGGACCAGTAAAAAGGTTGCTCTATATCACAGTGAGACCACAACAGGGAATCATATATAGAATTATTTATGAGTAACTGTGACTAACGGAGGTGTCTTTCAATGAAAGGATATGAGTAACAACAAACAGACAACGAGAGTGAAGGTCGCGTTGTCTATGGTTTTGCTCAGAAGCTCCAGGTAGAAATGCAGCCCTTTTAATTCACAGTTAGCTGTCAATAGTTTTATAACTGTATAATTGTAAATGTACTAAGCATAACCTGATGTTCTGCACATACGTGTACCTCCTTTGGCATTAGGCTCTTATGCCATATTAAAATCTAAGTAAAACAACAAGGCACTCATGTCGTGCCACATCTGTCGCACTGCTGAATGGGGAACGTTTCCCTGTCGTAAATCCATGTATTCAAATTTAAACCATTTTTTCATCAATGAACCAATATTAATCCATAGTTTCTTTCCAAACTTGATAAATCACTGCAGAGACAGCGTCATGTCACTCCTTGAATTTTATTCTCAATCTCTCAACTTGATACTGCGCGCCCATCCAGGCTTTACACAGTAGCACGTAATCCAAACAATGAAATGTACATCTGAGTAGACTGATTGCTCTCTGCCCAAAGCATTTCGAGTCTCATTTGACTCTACGTCAGGGGTCACTGCAATAAATTAAACAACAGCTGATTTGACAGTACACATCAAACCTGAATTGATACCAAAATGCACTGCATAATCATAAATATACCCCACATCCTCAACAAAAATATAAGTGAATGACAAACCCATAATTCATCAAACAAACCCACATCAAACAAAGCGCTGTGCCTTCCCGTAGTAGAGGCAGTATTAGCAATGCCTCTACTACGGGAAGGCACAGCGCTTTGTTTGATGTGGGTTTGTTTGATGTGTGTAATTTTGATAAAGTTGTGACTCCAATGGGTTTGAACGTGCAGTCACAAGGGGAGCATCAGTTTAGAGAGGACCAGTAGAAGGATTCAACGGTGTCGTGGGTGGGTTGGAGAGACGGTTGGGTTTGAATTATGGGTTTGTCATTCACTTATATTTTTGTTGAGGATGTGGGGTATATTTATGATTATGCAGTGCATTTTGGTATCAATTCAGGTTTGATGTGTACTGTCAAATCAGCTGTTGTTTAATTTATTGCAGTGACCCCTGACGTAGAGTCAAATGAGACTCGAAATGCATTGGGCAGAGAGCAATCAGTCTACTCAGATGTACATTTCATTGTTTGGATTACGTGCTACTGTGTAAAGCCTGGATGGGCGCGCAGTATCAAGTTGAGAGATTGAGAATAAAATTCAAGGAGTGACATGACGCTGTCTCTGCAGTGATTTATCAAGTTTGGAAAGAAACTATGGATTAATATTGGTTCATTGATGAAAAAATGGTTTAAATTTGAATACATGGATTTACGACAGGGAAACGTTCCCCATTCAGCAGTGCGACAGATGTGGCACGACATGAGTGCCTTGTTGTTTTACTTGTAGTATACTATGATTGGGACGGATCATAGAATCTGATCGCACGCACTACAGCAAGATAATTCTAAATTTCACGTATGCATAGAAGAGAAGGAGTGCATCCTCTATTTCTACATATATTAAAATCTAAGACAGATGCCTGCCCTGCCGTCCACCCCACTGCCCTGGACAATACCTTCTCTACCAAATATAAACAAACCATACACCTGCCATTCTGCCAACCTCCCCGTCACCCCTCAGTAATATCCTCTCCCTTCCACCAGGCCTAGACTGGCAATCTATTCCGCCGGGTAATTCCCCCGTGGGCTGGAGCTGTTGGAGGCGGGCTTTGAAAGCCCGCAGCTCTGTCACTTTCCTCAGCTCTTCTAAATGAACTGCAGCAGAGGGGGGTCGTCAACAAAAGCGGCATAGAGATGGAGGGACAATGGGGAGATGCAGAAAGAGTGAGAGACCAGACTGAGAAGAGGGAGAAGAGAGAGGACATGGATGAATGGAAAGAGAGAGGAAAGAGCAAGCACAGGAAGTGAGCAGGGCTCTTCTGAGCCTTTTGCCAGGGCTACTTTTGGTACCTGAGTCCAGTCCTGCCTTCCACTCCCTCAATTTGATAAATATTAGCTGGCAAACTGCCATCTTTCCACACTAGTAACGTCGGCATATTCCGTTTACTACCCTCCGCCCCCCTCCTCCTTCCACCCAAAAAGCCCTACCTATTAGGACCCGCTAGAGCCAACGGACCATTAGCGAGACGAAAAGCTTCGCGAGCTGGCGCTGCGCAGTTCCGGTGTCAGAGCAGTGAGCAAACAAAGCTTGTTTCACTGTTCTGATGTCAGAGTAATGAATAGCCAAGTTTCAAAACTAGTGAGCTACATAATGGCTTCCAATAAGTCATAAATAACAGATGCCTTATCCACAAACGTTCTATTAAAATTTGTCTAAACGCATAGAGAAAACATAATTTCGAATGTTTTCAACTTTGTACCTTAAAACTGCAGAAAATCTCAATCTTTCCACTAACCAGTCTTGTAGAATTATTTTCGTTAAGAGTTCTCATGTGATATTTAGGAACACCCGGTATCTTGAGCCAGTCTCCCTCGCACTTCAGTGCACAGGTTGAACATTTTCAAAATTCAATAAATGAGTTCATAAATCAACTGAGCAACGTCTGTTGCAGAAGAAATATTAAGACACACACTTTTGCAACAATAATAATGAAAGCCAATAAAAAAGAACGCAAAAAAGAGGAAAAAGTAGAAATGCTTTAATGTATTATTTTAAACTGTAGATGTTGTCATTTACAAGAGTTGTGAACCACAGATGTAACAGTTATCTAATGTAATAGTACTCAGTGTAATGGAATCAGAAGGATGAATGGCTTCTGTTTCCCTGCTTGGATTTGAACTGGTTGACCATAACGCCACCAAAATTGTCTAACTGGTTAAGCATGTAAGCACGTACCTGTATGAAACGTGTACCATGACAGAAAAATATGTTTTGAAAAACTGTGGAAATCCGAGCAACGTTAATGGAAAAGTCAGCTAGGTGGAACACACATCCTACCAATATGCAAATTATGGAACTATTTTTATATTCATTTGAAAAATGTGACTTTTTGACTATTTAGCTCTAAAAAATACTATCCAGCCGACCGTTCCCTCTCAGGCTTTTTTTCACTCTAATTGTTGTGATGGGTGCCAAATCCTGTCATTTAGCTCTGTACAGATCATAGTATTTTTAGCTTAAAATTCAGCCCATTTATGCGCTAAAGCAAAAGACACGCAAATGATGGATGGTATGCAGAAAAAATAAAACATTCACCCCCAGTCAAGAGATCTGGGTTAAATCCATTGTTCTTTTGCTCACCATGCCACCCCAGTTTAGACCCAGCCATATGCAAGTCATCCATGACCCTGCTCATCAAGGGAACAGTCCAGCCGCAGCTGCCAAGCCAGGTCATCCCTGGACCAGAAACAAGCATTCTGGGACCGGTTTCAATTAGGCTAGCTTGAATCCAGTGGCACAGTGAGCCCAGGACCAACATCTGGGCACACCTGGCGCACTTAGGGTGAGAAAGTAAATGACATACAAATGATGGACGGACTGCGGAACAAATCAAACATTCACCCCAGTCAAGAGATCTGGGTTAAATCCATCATTCTTTTGCTCACCATACAACCCAAGTGGAGACCCAGCCATATGCAAATCAGTCCTGAACCTGTTCCTCATGGGAACAGTCCAACCCGAACTGACAAGACCTCACTGGACCAGAAACAAGCATCCTGGAACATGTTTCAGGGTATCACCCCTCATCAGCCAGGCCAGCTTAAATCCAGTGGCACAGTGAGCCCAGGACCCACTTCTGGGCATACCAGGTGCACTTATGGCAAAAAAGCAAAAGACACACAAATTACTGATGGAATGCGGAACAAATCAAACATTCACCCTAGTCAAGAGATATGAGTTAAATCCTTCGTTCTTTTGCTCACCATGTCACCCCAGTTTAGACCCAGCCATGTACAAATTAGTCTTGACCCTGCTCCTCATGGGAACAGTCCAGCCCGAACTGCCACGCAAGGTCCTCCCTGGACCAGAAATAAGCAACATGAAAGCAGTTTCAGGATATCATCCCCCATCCGCCAGGCTATTTGAATCCAGTGGCACAGTGAAACCAGGACCCCCGTCTGGGCATATCCTGTGCACTTAGGACAAGAAAGCAAAAGACACATAAATGATGGATGGAATGCAGAACAAATCAAACATTCACCCCCAGTCAAAAGCATCCTGGTACATCTAGCGTACATAAGGACGATTTTTATATTGATCAGTATAAGATTATTGATGCACATACTGAGGTCGCACACATTATTGTCAGGTGTTCGATGTGGGTGAGCTTGTGTGTTGATAGTCCTTGATGGTGAAACAGGAACTTGGCGGAAGCAAACCTTTTCCACATGAACAGGAGCGAACTGGGATGAACATGATCAGAATGGCATTCAGTCAGGAAGACGGTTTCAGCGCTCCATGCCTCTTGTAAATCCTGCACTCACTCTGCGTGAGACTACAGACTCTCTCTTTCACTTTCTTGGGTCATGAAACTTCCCAAAAGAAAATCAAAATGTGCACAGCTTTCAAGTATGTTCAGTGAATAGTATTTAAATAAGAAGAGGATCGTTCTTGGGAAAGCAGTATGGCACCATCAACTTAATACATGCAGCCATTTATAATGCATTGGCAAGAACCGCTGTCACAGCAGTTCCTGTCAAAGCCTTTCGCTGTTAAGTGCAAGGCTGCATCGAAATGATACAACAGTGCACTAAACAGTTTTGTTTTTTATTTTCAAAAAGTTAATCCTGAAACAGGATTTTCTTTTTGAAAATTAACAAAAGTAATGCTCACTTTGCATGGGAGTCATCTCCAATGGAAAGGGGAGCATTCTTTGTTTTTTATCTATCCCTCACCGTCAGGGTGTGCATGGCGATGACGGACAGTAAAAAAATGGCTACTTGGCTGCCCATCCTGTTTGGGTGGGTGGACATGTAGCCATTTTTCTGGCAGCCCTTTTTCCGTCAGGCCATTGGAGAGGTTTGGCTGTGGCGGTAATGGAGTACTCACTGTCAAAGCCAAACCAAATGTCTGCTTGCATTTAAATCAGACAGGCGGACCTTCATGTTAGCGGTATGTGTAGTTGGTTGCGGACTAGTATTCATATCGCCAACATTTAAATCATATCCAATACCTTTGTCAACATTGATGCAAAAATGCAAGCAGGATTTGTGGTTAACTACAAAAGTACTACTAGAGTAACTTACTGACTTCAAATTTCCTAAGGCAGACCTAAACAGCTGTTATGGAAATGAAATAGAATTTCCACAATTTGAGGGGTGACAAATACCTGTCAGTTTTGTTTCATTTGATCTGTCAACTGTGTTCAATATTGAAGCTGGAAATCTGCTTGTCGGTCACCTTGACCAGTTGTTCATAATTACAGACACTACTCTGCAGTGAATTTGCCAATAGGTGATAATTTCTAATCACCCCTACTGACCTCTAGAGTCTCCCCCAACTGCGATCTGTGACCACTTCTCTTAATTCCTATGTGACCCCTCTGGCCTGGGGATTGAAATCTGAGGTGTCAAATATAAACTGGTAACAACCAGATTATATTTGAACAGGCTTTCTTGGGGAGGGAGCGCCTACAGACATTAATAGTGAATTGCTTGCGCCTTAGTGATGATAAGATTGAGGTTCTATTGCTGGGCAGTAGAGCGTCCAATCTTTCCTGTTAGAATTGTGACCAGTCAGGGTTGCTCACACTATGGACATACTATTGGATACCTCATTTTTCCTGGTAATTAGAACTGCACACAATTTTCCTAGATACTATTTCCATAACTGGGACTTTGATATCCTTGGACCACCTTATAACGTTAAATCAGTCTGTTGCTTTGTCTTGGCTATAGTCCTGTCGAGCAATCTATTTAAATCTTCCTCAAATGCTGAGTCACAGAATAGAAGGCTGTTCGAAACCGTGCAATCTACAATTTCCCAAAAAATGACCATATAACTGAGAGATGCACTCTATTGGACTGGACATTTTTGAAGGCAGTGTATGCTTTTCTAAGGAAGGTCAAGGTAGGCAGAGTTGCTGGACCTAATCAGAGACTGGATAAATATGTATGAGAAAGAATGAATCTGGGCATGAAATAGACTGATGTGTCTGTTTTGGCAAACTAATTGGAAACAAATTCTAACATCTTTTCTGATACAATTTGACAGGATATGTCATTTAAACTCTTACCCTAAATATTTTATTTTGTTAGTGGAACTATGTATACCAGGAGGTCGGACTACAAAAGTTACAGCAGCTTCTAACTTGCAGAGCCTGAACCTAAAAAAAATCCATTTTAATGATGGGCTTATTCCCTCAGACGGACAATTTTTCCTGTTTTCCCAGGAGTTATCTTTAGATTTCTACTTTTAGCGTATTTTTTATGCACATTTCTGTCAGCACTTTATTTATATTGCTAAGATTTGGAGATTTAATAATTTTTCATATCACAATTTTATTTACCACAACTTGAAATTCGGTCTGGGTTGAAAGTTGTTGTAAAGGTTGATGTTGTGTGTTTTCTGGTGAAGGGATTGAATGTTTTTTCTCTTGCTATATTCGTTTTCTGGTATTGTTTGTATTTGTCTGTAACGCACTTTGAAGTCTGGTGTATCTTACATTTCGGTGGCTATACAAATAATAAAGTACCAAACAAGCTAAACATAATATGTTTTTCATCACCATATCAGTGCCAAGAATAGATCTCTTAATGTCACTCCCAAAGGGTGAGGTTGGGGAAATAGCTATTTGGCACTCCCTCCTACATCAAAATGTGTCCAGAGAGACTGTTTTGTGAGTTGCTGATGAAGCATGGTGAGAGGCACATGTGGTTGCTTCTTATTATCCTGGTGTTCCCATCATTTACACTTTGTTCGCTAATCAAACCTATATTCGAACATTTGAATGTGGAGCACTCCATTGACTACAATGGAGTGCTCCGGGCTTCTACGGGTCGTTAGAAACCCACAGAGCAACATTCCAATGTTGTTTTTGTTCAGAGCTGCTGCTGTGAACAAAGGCCTCTCGGGGCCCGAGGGGATATAAATGCCCCTCGGGCCCCGAGTAGCCTTAGTTTTTAGTAATTAGAACATTCTGCCCTCTAGGGATAAAATGTTCTGATAGACTTAGGGCCATCCTAGCGGCCTCTACCGGCCTTTGGCTCGGGGACTTTAATGCTGGAGCGGGCCTTTAATGACCGGTAGAGCCCACTAGTTCGGGCTCTAAAGCTATAAAATAGCCCTAGCCATGAACTATTTTCTGAAGGCTAAAATGACAAGACAAGGGGAAAGTGGTCCAAACCAAAACCTTTTTTCAAAGCTGCTTCCCAGATTTGCACCATCATTTAGAAATTTGGGCTGACTGACTACATTTGCATCATCATTCATTCATCAATCCTTAGTGCATGTTCACATTTGTACACTCCCTAAATAAACTTCAGTAAATACTCCAATTTGCATCATTACTTATCAACATTCAGTTTAGACATAAGCAAAGGAGAAGAGAAATTGACCACAAGACAAAGCTGGATCAACCAGATGGCAGGTACACAGAGGCCATCACTGATCCTGGCGCAGCTGTTTGGATCCTTGGTTCTCCTTGTTGAGAAAGTCCCTAATCGATCCACATCACCAAGTAGAGTTATGCCGCTTCAGCCTTTTTGGTTTCTCTCTCTGCCTACCAAGTGCTGTCCCTATTGGTTTTTAAAAGGACACTAACCCACTAGGGTTACTAGTAGCATGCTTCATTATTGAGACCTCACTCATATAGAGTTTGTATGTGTGGAAGCTAAACCTTGACAGTCAAAGGAGCTCTTTGTATTTTAGTGTGGAAGGAACCGAATATACAATTGCCTAAAGGTCTCTGGTTAATCTCGAAAGTTTATTCTGGGAACCTTTGACAAAGTTAATAACCAGGGGGGCTTCCAGAGGGCCGCTGCCAACACTCGAAATATTTCTGTTTCATTTAAGGAAATGCGACTCCTTAAAAAAAAGAGTTTCTTTATTTAAATGCAATCACAGAGATAATGGCCTGCTGACCCTTGCAGTCCCACACTCCCATTGGAGTGAGTTGCACTTTGCAGCCAACCTAATGAATATTAATTAGGTAGGTCTGATTGTGATCCAACCCAATTTAGAATTATCAACCTTTTAGGAAATGGGCTGGCCCTTAAATACTAGTCACAAATTACAGCCACATATTGTGACCAAGATAATGGTACATCTGGTCCAAGGTTTTCAAAAGGAGGGAAGAATCCAGTTTGTTGACCTAAAAAATGTATACAAAAATCTTCAGTCTTTTGCATCATTCTGTGGTCCGTTATTCATATTGATGGATGGTGATGTTAGATGAAAATGTATAACTTCTGATCTCAGAGTAGAATGTCTTGGGTATGATATGCTTCATCGCTTTGCCTACTACACTCTGATACTGTATTAATTTTTAAGCATGCCAGTCAATTTAGTACATTACAATATATGGATTTTTACTTGATGACAGGACGTTTGACAAAATTCGCAATCCCTCCTTTTACCCCTTATTTATAATATGGTTAACTACTTTGAGGCAAGTTTCAATAAATGCTGGTTATGGGAACACTTATGTTACTTAGTTACTTGTATTAGACTGTGGCCCTTTTAATGAGTACAGGCCCCAGCTGGGCCCGCAGGACACAAGGGTTCGCTCTCCTGCAATGGAATCTATAAGGAAGTTGGCACGGAAACTGCAAAGTACAAAGACAAGGTTTATTAACCCTTAAGGGTGGTCCTACAATCCATACAATACCCTTCAGTATTGCATAGAGTAGCACACAGAACTTGCATACACGGTCCCCTTTTATACACAACAGAGGGGCTCATAAGTGGGAGGGTACGACATGAGACGAGGAATGTTACCTTTTATGGACATTTGCAATACAAGATCGATATGTGGGCGGAGCTGACATACTCCTTGAGCCTGCGAAAACATGGTCAAGCAAGGACTAACTGGTAACAGATGTGGTCAAGTCTGGGCATGCGCCAGACGGACAAAGGAACTATTTATAGACTGTTACTAGGCAGATTACAAGAGCAACTAACACAAAGATAAGACTCTCCTCGTGTTGAGCACGTGGAGACATGACAATACAAAATGGAGTCCAGACTTCAGTCAACATAACAAAAGGAACATGTGTAAGGGAGGAGAATTCATGTCTTTAGTAAATGCTTAATCACATCGAAGTTGCAATTTACAACAGACGACCCTTTCAGCATTTACTGAAGACATCCGGCTTGTTAGAATAATCATCATATATATCAATTATCATCATCTCTTCTACTTCCTTAGCTAAACATTTCTGATAAGTGATATTGGCAATAGCTTTCTTATCGGGGATACAAAATGATACACATACGGAACAGAGCAAAGGACCACATTGAATACAGATACAGCAAGAAAACAGAACTGCTATAATTATGCAGAGACCAGTCAAAACCTTCCAACCCCAAGCAGTGATCAATGCCCAAAACCATCCAGAAAAGGACCAAGTGCCATTTTCTGTATGGATTTCAGCTGCAATTTTATGCAACCTGTTAATTGCATTGTAGACTGAAGGTGTGTGGTCAGGAATAAACACACAGCAACTACTTCCGATACTTTTACAAGCTCCACCTCGATCAGCTAACATAACGTCTAACACCATACGATTCTGCAATGCAACAATTCTGGTAATCTGTAATTCTTCCGTAAGATTCCCAAGAGCAGCAGCGGTTTGGTTTGTCACAGCCTCTACCACTCGTGTTAATCTTCGAATTTTCCTACTATTTAGGGCAGCTCCAACGAAGAAAAACAATCCTAGATTGAAGTCGATATACTGCTGTAAACTGGTGTCAGTTTGATCCACATCATCAATTGATAAAGTACGTTTATACCTATTTACAGTCACATTATTCAACAACTTTAAATCCTTATGATAGGATGCAGGTGCCAGAAATACAGGAGGTAACAAAAATGATACATAACATACTCCAGACCAACCGGCTGGCAAACGATAATAACCCTTAGTTCCACACACGAAGTACATATTATGGGATGCTAAAAAAAGTACTGTTATTCAATCCATCGATGTTTAATATGGTAATACAATCGCTAACACCGACGGGAATATAACCCACACTTTGGACACACAGGTCCGCTTGAGCTTGTGCCACTTGAATCACAAATTTATCTCTTCCCACAGTGTCTCTGGTGTTCGTAAAAACATATGGAATCGATTCATTGTCTGGTCGATACTCTTCCCATTCCCAAATTGTCCCATTCGCTTGCGGATATCCATCTTTATCCTGATGACATTCTTTATTGAGTCTGAAGAGTAATCGTCCCACTGTGGGTTTCCGAGTGGCAAAAAGCAAAGTGTACCATGCTCTACAAGAGCCATTATGAGAGAAAGGAAGAGGTATGAATGGCGTTCCTCCCTTCTTCTGATGAGCTGGCATCATACCACATATCCAACAGTTTGTAGCATTGGTGGCAACATGGGTATGATGTAACATCTGGATGAAAGTGTTATTCAAATAGGACTGACGATGCTTCAATTCTTGATACGGAAGGGTATAGAAATAGTGCTCCGCAGGCACTGGAGTGGTCAACACAAGCAACTCTCGGGCAGGAGTCACATCCTCCACAAACCATGTGGTTATCCCAACAATAGCTACTGTGAGCATAAAACCTGTTGCACAAAGGATCTTCTTTTTCTCCATGTCAAAATAGAAAATCAATATCTTCCTGAAACTAAAGGTTTGTCAGAACTCTTCCCCTTGGGCAGCGGTCGATTTCTTCACCAACGGGCCAAGACGGGTGTCACTACACTAATGCAGGGCTGATCCCCCCCCCTTGCCTCACTGGCTCTCCGTTTCACTAACCCAAGGGCCGTTCTGACAACATGTCCCGATACTGAAGGATTCACTTTCTTGGCCTCAGATGATATCGCCTTCCTCCAGGAGTCGCGTGGTCCGGAAAGAGCTCCTCAGCGTCGTTCGATTCCCCAGCACGGCCTTTCTCTGTGGTCAGAATCTCTCGTTGATCGGTCAATACAGCGGGCTCCACCAATCCGGGCGGTACTTTGCGGCAGTGCAGGGAATGGATCCAATTCTTTCTGTTGGAAACTCGCACAGCCGTCCTCGTTGCCAGTAAGACTTGCTCAGGGCCAACCCATCTCGGCTCCAGGCTGTTCGTCCTGTCGAAGATTTTCAACATGACATAGTCTCCAGGCCGGAGACTATGTCCTTCGCCGGTGGACCGATCAGGGAGCGCCTCCCGGACCTGTTGATGAATGGAAACCAAGTTATCCGTTAACTGTGCCAAATAATCATTCATCATTACGCAAGGTACATCATACACAGTCTTAGGTTTTGGCGGACCCCAAACATTCATTGGACGTCCAAAGACAATCTCATATGGTGTAAGACTGATTCGAGAGTGCGGTACCGACCTAATTGACAACAATGCCAGCGGTAAAGCGTCTGGCCAAGTCAAAGACGTTGAAGCTTGAATTTTAGCGATCTTGAGCTTCAGTGTACCATTATACTTCTCGACTAGTCCTGCAGATTGAGGGTGGAATACTGCATGGAACTTCTGGGTGATGCCTAGACCCTTCAGAACATACTTTATAACGTCCGCTATAAAGTGGGGCCCGTTATCACTCCACAGAAGTCTACAAACGCCATATCGAGGGAAGAACTCCTTCAACAGCATCTTAGCGGTAGTCATTGCAGTATTGTCTTTCGTAGGGTAGGCCTCAACCCATTTGCTAAAGGCACACACCACTACTAGAACATACTTCAAATTGTTACAACGCTCGAGCTGAATGTAATCCATCTGTAAAACCTCAAAGGGTGCAGTGGGCGTTACGAACCCTCCTGCTGGGGTCCGAGTCCCCTTTCCTGGGTTGTGCCTCAGGCATATCATACAGGTCTGTACCACCCTCTTTGCCGTGCTAGCAATCTCTGGATGCTCCCAGACTTGGGTAAGCAATTTTACAATTGCGGAAGCTCCAACATGTGCTAGCCCATGTGCCATCTGAACCATAGGTTGTACAAAAGCTGTGGGTAATTTCCATCGATCCATCTGCTTATTTCTCCAGCAACCCTCATCATCCAATTCTCCCTCACTGGACCATTGCTCCCGTTCTTTATCAGAAGCGGTCCTCTGTATTTCTCGCACTTCTTCCTTCGCATCATGCCATCTTTCTACTTGCGACTTTACTACATACATGGCAGTAGCATCGGGCTGCATCGCAGTCTCCCGCGCCACTCGGTCTGCTAACGCATTCCCTTCTCCAACTTTATCGACTACTTTCCTATGGGCGCTACATTTAATGATAGCAATTTTCTTCGGATATGTCAATGCAGTTAAAAGATTATGAGCTAACTCCCCATGCATTATTTGTACTCCATGCGACGTTAAGAACCCTCTTTCCTTCCAGAGCAGGCCGAAATCGTGCGCTACTCCGAAGGCATAGCGGCTATCTGTATAAACATTCACACACAATCCTGTACTGAGCTCACATGCTCGTGTTAATGCTATCAGTTCCGCTGCTTGAGCTGATTTCTGTGGTATGCGTGCTGTCTCCACTATTGTTTGCAATGTGGTAATCGCATACGCTTCTGAAGTCGTACCATCTGGTAGCTTCAGGCATGACCCATCCACCCACAGTTCTCCATCTACATCTGAAAAGGGCGTATCCTGGAGATCAATACGACCCTTTGTTTGTTCCTCGGTCATGAGGATACAATCATGTGCTTCTCGTGCCTCAGACCGAGTCTCGGGGTATGGCAACAATGTGGCAGGATTTAACGTCACGCACCTCTTCAACGTGATATGAGGAGCCAAAAGCGTCAGCTCATATCCCGTTAAACGGGCACTGGTCAAATGCTGCGTCTTTGTCTGATTAAGCAAGGCATCAACAGCATGGGGGACTAATACCAACAGCTTATGAGATAACACAATTCCCTCGCTCTGGCGTATTGACACAGCTGTCGCCGCAACCGAGCGAAAACAACCAGGCAATGCCTGGGCAACAGGATCGAGTACAGCCGAAAAATATGCACAAGGGCGCTGCTTATCGCCGTGCATCTGCACTAAAACTGATAATGCACATCCATCTTTCTCATGCACATACAACGAAAAAGGCTTGGTATAATCAGGTGTCCCTAATACTGGTGCTGAACAGAGGGCCTGTCGCAGTTTCTGAAAGGCAGTGTCACACTCATTCGTCCAGGGGAGCGGGATAGGTGTATCTTTTGTCAAAAGGGCTAACAATGGCTTGGCTATATACGAAAACCCTAATATCCACTGCCTACAAAACGAAACAAGACCCAAAAATGCGCGCACGTCCTTCTGCGTGGACGGCGTCGGTGTATCCAGAATCACTTGAACACGGTCTGGTGTGAGTGCACGTCCCTCCTTAGACAAAAGGTGACCTAGATAAGTCACCTTTGGTCTACAAAATTGCAACTTTTTCCGAGAGACCTTGTGATTGTGGGATGCCAAAAAGGAAAGCAAAGACAACGTACTCGTTTCACACAACTCCGGGGTGTCAGCCGCCAGCAAGATGTCATCGACATATTGAATGAGGGCGACACCCTCGGGCAGAACAAAGGAGTCCAATTGTCTTTTCAAGGCTTGACTGTAGATGCTAGGGCTTTCCGTATAGCCCTGGGGAATTCTACAAAATCGGTAAGACCTATTATTGAGAGTGAAACCAAAAAGGTATCGACTATCGGGATGAATGGGAATTGAAAAGAAGGCATTTTTCAAATCAATAACAGAAAACGTGGTCGCCGTAGGCGGGACCAAAGTAAGCAACGTCGTGATATCCGAAACCACTGGGTACTGGGGTATCACGATCTTGTTTACTTCTCTCAAATCAATGATAAACCGGTAGACTTTAGCATCCGTATCCTTTTTCAGAATGGGTAGAATCGGGCTATTACAAACATTATAGGGAACTTCTTCCACCACTCCCACCTTAATCAAATCCTGCACAATCTGTATAAGAGCCTCTTCCCCCTCCTGCGAAATACGATACTGTGGAAGGCGTGGTAACACCGCCCCCTCCTGGACACTAATGTGAACAGGCGGAATCACCATCTGTCCCACATCAGTATCCGAAGTGGCCCACAGAGCACGGGGGAGGGCAGCTAACACAGCATCTTCTGTAGCCACACACATCCGTTCAGACAGGGGGTAATTGTCATTCAATATCACCCGCACTCCAGCAGGGGAACACCGGATCGTAGCTCTGAAGTGCTTCAGCATATCAAGGCCCATAATATTATCCGGCGTGCTCGGAGCTAACAAAAACGGACAGGGTGCAGAAAAGGAATTAACCCGAAATGCAAGGGGCTGCGAAAGAGGGCTTCGGGAGAGTGTTCCATCAAACCCTACCGATGTAACCATTAAGCCAGATGGGGGAGCCCTCGGAACCAATTGTTTAGACAGCGCACTACGAGTCGCTCCTGTGTCCACTAGAAACTGATCAGTGGAGCCCAAAACCTCAGCTGATACGTAAGGACCCCTCTGATCAACTGGCACCTCAACTGATTCTAACCCCCATCCAACGCATTCCTATGCATGCTGAGAATCATGATACCCAGACCGGTCAATTCCCGACACTTGATACTGATTTTGTCGATCAAAAACATTAGACCTATCTCGTTGCTGCCCAGCAAGGTCAAAACGAGCGTGATCAGTAGAATTCCCTCTAAAATTCGAGAAACCCCCTCTACCTCTGGGGCCACTCTGAGTGTGTCCCTGACCGTGCCCCTGCCGTGAAGCATGCAACGCTGGGCATTCTCTGGCCCAGTGTCCCGATTGCTTACAATATGCACATTGATTCCTATTCAGATCAGATCAGCCCGAGGGAGGACCATAAAATCCTCCCCTACCTCTATTTACACCCCGTCGGGGCGGACCATATACTTGTGCTAACATCACCTTCGTTTTTAAATCCTTCGATTTCTTTTCCTCCTGCCCCTTCGCTTCTAGCTCCTGGCGCTCATAGTACTGAGCTATAGTCAGAAGGGCTGTCGGGGTCGTAGTGGACCAAGAACTTTCACTCGTTTTGAGGCGAGCTGCAATTGCCGGTAATAAATTCGCCACATATTTGTCAGCAAAAAGGTGCCGACCCGTATCATCCGTAAGAGACTGACCACTAAAATCATGGAACGTCTCCTCAAAGCGCGTAAAGAAATCTGCAACTGATTCATCGGCTTTCTGCTTACACGAGGCTAGCATATTCCAGTCAATCTTTTTAGGGGGAATGATGGTCTTCAACTTAGTCAAAATAGCAGCGGGGAGATCTAAAATAATCTGAGGTGGTTTCTGCGCGGGCTTTCTCTCCCTATCCTCATCCTCAAGTTCAGACCATCGAGCCTTAAAAGTGGCAACATCATCTACCTTCCGCACGGATCGCCACATATCTGGTGGTAAAATAAGCCCAAAGAACAAATCTATATCCGCTAAGGTCATAATACAAGAATTCAAGGCCCCCTCGACTTCTTCGTAAAAGGCCGCTGGATTCTTGCGGGGATCAGGCAACGCATTCTTTAATGCCATGACGTCAGCCCTGTGCCAGGGAGTATAAACCCAATTATACACAAAATATCCCTTAGCATCGGCGGAGGTAATATCCGAGCTAGTCCCCGCTCCTTTAGGAGGAACATACAAAGGCGCCGCCTCGCGCGTTGGTTTAGCATGCACTGGATCGCTCTTATCTGATTGAGAGATGGATGAATGGCCGCCTCCAGTACGCGAATCCGACCGCCTTTCCTCCTCAAGATGTTGGCGCGCTTTCTCTTTAAGGTCTGCTGCCGCATCCCGCAACGCAAACAGTCGCCGAACTGCTTCAGGCGCCTTAGAGGGAGAGAAAACACCATTACGCAATGCTTTAGCATCCAATACCACATCGTCAGGTTCAAAAACGCTGGAATATTTCCGAAAGGCACCAATCACTTCATCAGAAAAGTGTCCCAAAAAATACAACCTTTCTCTATCCTGCCACGACTCCCAAGAAGCCAACAGTTCATCAAGGGATAACTTGCCCTTACATGCACGATAAGAAACCTGCCGAAGCTCACCCATTCGCTCAGCCGATAACATGGACCGCGTGTCTACCTTACTCGAACCCGATCCAGAATCTTGTGGCCTCGGGGCAGACGCGCCGACATAAGGAGGCGGAGAACGATCTAATAAATAAAAATCATCGTCATGATTATTAAGGACAGGATAGAGTGGCTGACGAACAGCATATTGACCCGAGACTTGTAACCTACGTTCTTTCTCTTGTTTCTCCGTCTGTTCTCTTTCCTCCCGACGCTTTGCTTCCTGCGCTCTCACATGATCATTCTTTCGTTGCTCTTTATCAAACAGCACTTTCTCGCGTTTCTCTCGCTCACGCACTTCCTTCACCCATAGTCGCACACATTCAAACATGTCTTGCCGCGCACGCCGTTTACACATACACTGTTCCACATACTCAATCTTACGTTTATCAAACGACCCATACAACGGCCACCGTAACTCAGGATCCTTCTTGGTATATTTCCTCCATACTGTGCTGTACATTATGGAGGAAAGACCATGCTTCACATACATATCCCTATTAGGAGTCCCCTCTGGGGGAGCTGGAGCAGATTCCTCGAGGTTTAACCGGTTTCCAAAACAGCAGCACCACTTACGGAGTGCGCTAAAAGCAGGCATGCTCAAAAATAATGCAAAATATGCAGTATTATCAAAAAAAATGGCACTTAAACGTTGTGCTGGTCAAAGTTACACAGTTCCGGAGAAATATCTCCACATTACCTGCCTATATGTGTTGCAACGCATATATTCTCACAATAATCAATACAAGATATGACCGGTCATCACAAATCGAACTCAAATAGCCAACCCAGGCTTCAAAAACTTGGAGCAAGTACCGTACAACGGTTCTTACCAATCAAGAGTCCAGATTCCAACTGCCAAGCTCCGAAATTCGCCCAAACGGCTGTCACGGCAGAACCGACAGAAGAGGTCTCAGTCGAGGACCGGCGCCACCCAGATGGTCAGCTCGGAAGGGAAGGAAGAAAAACCTCGGGATGCCAGGACTAAAGTGCCTCTGGCAGTGATCACATCCCCGGCCAAATTCCTCACCTTCGTCGCGACCAATCCTTCGAGCATCCGAGTCGCCGATGAGCCCCACGTGACGGGCGCCAATTGATGAGTACAGGCCCCAGCTAGGCCCGCAGGACACAAGGGTTCGCTCTCCTGCAATGGAATCTATAAGGAAGTTGGCACGGAAACTGCAAAGTACAAAGACAAGGTTTATTAACCCTTAAGGGTGGTCCTACAATCCATACAATACCCTTCAGTATTGCATAGAGTAGCACACAGAACTTGCATACACGGTCCCCTTTTATACACAACAGAGGGGCTCATAAGTGGGAGGGTACGACATGAGACGAGGAATGTTACCTTTTATGGACATTTGCAATACAAGATCGATATGTGGGCGGAGCTGACATACTCCTTGAGCCCGCGAAAACATGGTCAAGCAAGGACTAACTGGTAACAGATGTGGTCAAGTCTGGGCATGCGCCAGACGGACAAAGGAACTATTTATAGACTGTTACTAGGCAGATTACAAGAGCAACTAACACAAAGATAAGACTCTCCTCGTGTTGAGCACGTGGAGACATGACAATACAAAATGGAGTCCAGACTTCAGTCAACATAACAAAAGGAACATGTGTAAGGGAGGAGAATTCATGTCTTTAGTAAATGCTTAATCACATCGAAGTTGCAATTTACAACACTTTGGCAGGTGCATTGATTTGTAGGAAATTTCATAGACAGCCTCCAGAAATAGGTCCTCTGAACATTGTTGTTATACAATTGCTACCCAAGGTTGTAGCCTTATATTTTGGTCGCTTTTTCTACTCGAGAATTTGTTCTTGCAGTTGTTCTTTCTAAAATGAAAATCCTTTCAGTCAAGCAATTCATTTTCAGATGTCATTTTAAAGTGTCACCTGGGAGCTGAGACAATTTAGCATGAACAGGGTTTTAGAAACAAAAGGAGAGACCTTTATGTAGTCCACGGCGGTGGTGATGGTTACTTTTTGGTGCACCTTTATGAATATTATCAATTTTTAATTAAATTGGCCGCTATAACATTCCATAGGATGTCCTGAAACGTTTGAGGGATTAACTATGCTATTAAGAGATTGAATATGTTAGCCGAGGATGAAAAGCAGAGAAGTGGTATTTTACGTTGAGGGAAACTCGTGACTGTAAACGCCGCAGTATTCTTGGGTTGAATTAAAATTCGATAACTGCAGAACAGCTAGCCCGATCATACAAACCTCTCTTTCTAGAGAGGTCCAGATCAATGATTATCTCAAAGCCTGATGGAGATTCATTTTTATGATCCAATTACAAACCAATATCATTAATAAACTTGAAGTCAACGCCCTTAACAAAACTGTGCTCTCGGGCTATGCAAGGTGTCATCAGAGAACTGGCTCATAGTGATCAAATGGAATTTGTCACGGGCCACCATAGTTTTGACAAAAAACGAAATAATCAGGACAACGTATATGGAACTTAGTGCTGTAAAACCGGCAACATTTGATTATAAACATACACTTAACCTTTTGAATGTTGTATTTCGATTAACGTTTGTGGGAAAGTGTTTTAAAGAAATTCTGGCACATCATGATTGGATGCAACCTCAAGTAATATCAGGTTGCCAATGTTAAGACAAAATGACCATCATGAGAAAGCAAGCCTATCCTCGTTTAGATCTTC